>NC_060068.1:11424801-11725707 GCF_922984935.1 Meles meles
ACTGATAGATAGAAAGAAAGGAAGCTGAGCAGGATAGGGAGAAACAGAAGCTCATGAAAACAGACATAGATAGAATAATGATGCCATAAATTTGGCCCAGTGTCAGAATTATTGGGATCCTTGAGGGAATGAAGTGAGACAGTAGAAGATATATTTGAGTAAATCATAGCAGAGAACTTCCCTAAGTCGGGGAGGGAATCAAGCCTCCCTCTCCATAAAGCAGAGAGGACCCATCCAAAAATCAGTAGATAGGCCAAAGTCCTGGCATATAATAGTGAAACTTGCGAATCTTAGAGCCAAAGAGGCTACCTTGAAAGTTGCTACAGAGAAGATATCTATTACAGAGAGTGGGAGGAGCATTAGAGTAACATCAGACCCATCCACAGAGACCTGACAAGCCAGAAAAGGCTGGCAAGGCATATTAAGGGTACTATAGGAGACATGCTAACTAAAAATATGTTATCCATCAAGGCTACCATTCAGAATTAATGGAGAGACAAGGGCATTCCAGGACTCATAGAAAATGAATGAATATGTGAAAACAAAGCCAGCCCTGCAAGAATGACTAAGGGGGTTTCTTTGAAAGATGAAAGACCCCAAGAGTAATATGGACCAGACACTTACAGAAGCAATCTATAGAAACCAGGACTTCACAGGCAACATGATGGCAAGAAAGTCCTATCTCCCAATAGTTACTGAAAACGTGAACAGGCTACATGGTCCCATGAAACATAGTAGGGTTTCCGATTTGAAGAAAAAGACAGGACCTATCCACATGTTGTATATAAAACACTCATTTTGAACCTAAAGATACCTCCAGACTGAAAGAGAGGGGACTGAAACCTATTCTTCATTCCAAAGAATCAAGAGAAATCTGGGGTAGCTATTCTCATATGAGACAAGTTAGATTTTTAAAATCTAAAATTTTAAAATCTAAAATCTTTAAAAAATACTGTAGTAAGAGGTGTAGAGGGATACAATATCATACCTCAAGGGTCTATCCAGCATGAAAATCTAGCAACTGTAAATATCTCTGCCCCTACATGGGAGTAGCCAACTACATCAGCCAACTATTAAACAAAATAAATAATCTTGTTCATAATAATGCATGAATAGGCAGAAATGACAACATCCCAAACACAGAAATAGATCACCTAAGTAGAAGACTGTTCAAAAAAAAAAATAAGAGCTTTGAAGGACACATTGGAACAGCTGGACTTCAAAGATAAAAACAGAACATTCAGTCCTAAAAACAGAGAAGGCTATTGCTGTCGAGGATAAACATAACTTTCTTCAAAATAGATTACATACTGGTTGATCAGAGCTTTGACATAAACCTTGAAATCAGGCAATGAAATGCCCTGAGCTTTGTTTTCTTTTTCCACATTTTGTTGGTGATTCAGGGTCTTTTCTTGTCCCATGCGCATTTTAGGATTGCTTGTTTCAAAACTTTGGAAAATGCTGATGATATTTTGATCAGGATGGGTGTGAAAGTACAAATTTCTCTGAGCAGCATAGAGATTTTATCAATGTTTATTCTTCCGATCCAAGAGCATGAAATGGTTTTTCCATTTTGTGTGTCTTCTTTATTTTCTTTCTTGAGTGTTAGTTACTTCCACAAGTATATATCCTTTACCTTGTTGGTTAGGTTTCTTCCAAGTTATAAGAAACTGTGATCACTAAGACAGCATGGTACTGGCATGAAAACAGGCACATATACCAATGGAAGAGTGTAGAGAGTCCAGATATGGATGCTTAAATCTACAGTCAACTAAAATTTAACAAAGCAGAAAAAAAATATCCAGTGGAAAAAAGACTGTCTCCTCAATTAATGCTAATGGGAAAACTGGGCAGCTATGTTCAGAAGAATGAAACTCCACCAATCTCTTTCATCATACACAAATATAAACTGTAAATTGATGAATGACCTCACTGTGAGACAGTAATCCATCAAAATCCTGGAGGAGAACATAGGCAGTAAGTACTTTGACATCAGCCACAGCAACTTCTCTTAAGGCACATCTCCACAGGCAAGGGAAAGAAAAGTGAAAAATGAACGTTTGGGTCATCATTAAGACAAAAAGCTTCTACACTGCAAAGGAAACTGTCAACAGAACAAAGAGACAACCCATGGAATGGGAGAAGATATTCCCAAATGACACTACAGACAAAAGACTGCTATCCAAGATCTATAAAGAACTTCTTAAACTCCACACCAATAAAACAGATAATCAAGTCACAAAATGGGAAGAAGACATGAACAGAGACTTCTCCAAAGAAGACATAGAAATGGCTAACAGACACATGAGAACATGTTCATCATCATTAGCCATCAGGGAAATTCAAATCAAAACCACATTTTACCAGTTAGAATGACAATAATAAGTCAAGAAACCCTAAGTACTGGAGAAGATGTGGAGGAAGGGAAATGCTCTTAAACTCTTGGTGGGAATGCCTGTTGGGGCAGTCACCTTGGAAAACAGCATGGAGAGTCCTCCAAATATTAAAAAATAGAGCTACACTCTGACCCTGCAATTGCACTACTGGTTATTTACCACAAAGCTACAGATGTATTGAAATGAAGGGTCATATGGACCCCAGTGTTCATAGCTATAATGGCCACAAAAGCCAAACTGTGGAAAGAGTCAAGGTGACCATCAACAGACAAATGGATAAAGAAGATATTGTCCATATATACAATGGAATAATACTCAGCCATCAGAATTGAGGAATACCCCAATTTTGCATCAACATGGAAGGGATTGCAGGAAATTATAATGACTATAAGGTGTCAAGCAGAGAAAGTGAATTATCATATGTATTCACTTACTTGGGAAAGTACCGAATAAAAGAGACCACATTAGGGGAAGGAAGGGAAAAGGGACGGTTGGGGAATTGGAGGGAGAGATGAATCACAAGAGAACGTAAACTCTAAGAAACAGAGGGTTTTAGAGGAGAAGGGGTTGGGGAGATTGGTGAGGCTGGTGGTGGTTATTAAGGACGGCATGTACTGAATGAAACACTGGTTGTTACACTTAAACCATGAGTCTATGAACACTTCCTCAAATAATACTGATGTACTGTAGGGTGACTGACATTACATACTCAAAAATTTAAAAATAAAAGGATTACATACTTGGTCACCAATCAGGTCTCAAACAATTACCAAATTTCAGAGATTTTTCCCTGCATTTTTTCAGACAATAATGCTTTGAAAGTGGAACTGAATCAGAAGAGGATTTTGGAAGGAATTCAAACATTTGGAGGTCAAAGAGCATCCTGCCAAGAAATAATTGGGACAACTAGGAAATTAAAGAACTTAAACAATTCAATGCAACTAATGAAAATGAAAACACCAATGTGTTTCTGTGGTTCAGAATCTATGTGAAACTGAAAAGTTGGTCTTTGAGGGAATTGCTTAGCCATCCAAGGCTGTCTTAAAAAATCAGAAAAATCCAAATGCACATGCTAACCTTACACCTGGAAAAAAGAACAGCAAATAGAGCTGAAACCAGGAATGAGAGAAGAAGGAATAAAGATGAGAGCATAAATCAATGAAACAGAAACTAGTAGAATAGCAGAGCCCACCAACAAACTAGAAGTTGGTTCTCAGAACAAATTAATGAGATCAATAAACCTCTGGCCAGATGTAGCCAAAAATAAAGATAAAGGACCTAAGTTAACAAAATCAGGAAAGAAAGCGGAGAGATCACGACCAATGCAAAAGAAACAGGGAATTGTTAGAACATATTATCAGCAACTATATGCCAAAGAATTCGGCCATCTGGAAGAAATAGATGCATTCCTGGAAATGTGTAATGTACCAAGTCTGAAAAAGGAAGAAATAAACAATCTGAAGAGACCAATAACCAGCAAGGAAATTGAATCAGGAATCAAAAACCTCCCCCAGAAAAACAAGAGTTCAGGACCATATACTTTCCCAGGGGAATTCTACCAAAGATTTTAAGAATAAGACATACCTATTCTACAGAAGCTGCTTCCAAAAAATGGAAATGAATGGAAATCTCCCACACTCATTTTCTGAGGCTGAGCATTACATTGATCCAGAAGCAGTCAAAGACCCCGTGAAAAAGAATTATAGATGAATAAACCTAGTGGGACCTAATAAAAAGTATTAAACAAGATACAAGCTGGTAGGATTCCAAGGTACATTAAAAGGGTATTCACCACCATCAGGTGAGTTTCATTTCTGGGATATAAGGGAGGTTCAATATTCACAAATCAAGTGATGTGATTAGTCATATAAACAAAAGAAAGACAAGGACCATAACATCCTCTCATTTGATGCATAAAAAGCATTTGGCAAAATGCAACATCCTCTCATTATTAAAACTCCTCAAAATAGAGGGATAGAGGGAACATATCTCATATTATAAAATCAATCTATGAAGAGGCCACAGCAAATATCATTCTCAATGGGGAAAAACTGACAGTTCTTCCCTTAAGTTCAGGAGCATGACAGGGAAGCCCACTCTTACCACTTTATTGAACACAACATTAGAAGTCCTAGCCTCAGCATTTGGACAATAACATGTAAAAGGCATTCAAGTTGTCATAGAAGTAGTCAAATCATCTCTCTTTGCATGTGACAATATACTTTATATGAAAACAGAAAAGACGCCACCCCTAAATTGAACTCATACAGGAATTCAGCAACGTGCAGGATTCCAAAATCAAAGCACAAAATTCTCTTGCTTTTCTGTACTCTAATAATGGGAATGGAGAAAGAGAAATTCAGGTGTCAATTCCCTTAACCATAGCACCCAAACCCATAAGACACCTAGGAATAAACTTAATCAAATAGGTTAATGATATCTACAGTATAAACTAAGGAACACTGAGGAAGGACATTGAGGAAGATGCAAAGAGATGGAAAGTCATTCAATGCTCCTGGATTGGAAGAATTAAGATTGTAAAAATGCATATACTGTCCAGAGCAATCTACACAATCAATGCAATCCCTATCAAAATACCCTCAAAATTATTCACAGTCTTAAAATAAACAATCCTAAAATTTGCATGTAGCCATAAAGGATCCCAAATAGCCAGAGCATTGTTGCACAAGAAAACCAAAGCTGGGGGGGAGTCAAGATGGTGGGGAAGTAGAAGGAGGTGCCTTTTCAACCTGTACCCTAAAGAGAGCTGATTACCTACCAAAGACCTCTGATCACCCATGAAATCAGCCTGAGATCAGAATTAAACATGTGTGGATCTCTGCAGGAGCAGAAGATGCCAGTGGGCAGGTAAAGCAGAGTGGGAACATCGAACTGATATCAGAAGATAAACAAAAGGGGGAGGGAGCCACCAGAGGCAACCAATTGGAAAGTAATACCCCAATACAAGAGTGGCCTGCATCTGGGGACCAGCATTAGCTTGGAATCTGGATGAAAGTACTCAAAAAAAAAAAAAAAAAAAGAGCAAAGGATCACGGGGGGATATTGTGGGAATCGGGGAAGTTAGGGACAGAGGCTTAAGTCCCCGGAACCAGGACAGCTTCCCCTGGCGCTGAGCCAGAAAGAGTGGGGCAGAGAAACCAGGTCTTGGTCCCTGAGCCACCAGCGCACCCAAAAACGCATGGGTCCGGCTCCCATGAGGGGCTGGGAGACTCGCCACACAGCATTCCTGAAATGGACGGGCCCCACACCCTCCCTAAAAGAAAAAATAGAAAAAGCAAAAAAAAAAAACATGGGTGTATGTATAAAAAAGTTCAGATTAGAAAGTTATTAAGGGATTTGATGTACTAGACATCTCACTGTGTTGGTAAATAGGTTAAAAAATAGGTTAAAAATTAAAAAAAAAAAGAACCAGAATAGTGGTAAAGAGTTTAAAATAAAAGTTGTATTTATGAAGTAGTGGTGGTTGTTCTCTTGTCCTCTTTTTTTTTTTTTCCTTCCTTCTGGGTTGGTTTTCTGGGGGAGGGGCCTGCCACGTGGGTTTTCAGACAATGATGTTCCCTGAGTTAGATCCTCCCACACTCCTAAAGTGGGTGGGTGCTGAGGAAACCATTTTTTTTTTCCAGGCTTTTGTTCTCTGGAGGTTTTTATGTTCTTTCATCTGTTTTCTCTTGCCTTGACAGCTTTTGATGGTTTTTGTTGGTTTAGAGGAAAGCTAACTGCACCCAGACCTCCCTCTCAGAGAGAAGTCTCAGAATGCTCTGCAGAGCTGCTGGCAGAGTAGGTTCTGATTCTAGGTCCCTGTGGATGCAGGATCTCTTCATTGTACCCAATCCCACGGCAGCGGTGGCTGTCTGGGCAGCTCCAGACCACCAGAGTGGTTCCAAGCAGCGATTTCACACTGAGATTTTCCTGTTGGCCCAGGCTGGGAATGCCTGGTTTTTCAGGATGCCAGAGCTCCCGGCTAGCACCCTTGCGCACCTCTCCCAAGGGAGGGTGTGGGATGCACACATTTCAGGAATGCCATCTGGCCAGGCTCCCAGCCCCTCTGGGGAGTCGGACCCCATGCGTTCTCGGACGCGCTGGGGGCTCAGGAACCAAGACCTGGTTTCTCCACAGCACTCTCTCTGGCTCAGTGCCAGTGGAGGCTGTCCTGGGTCCAGGGACTTAAGCCCCTGTCCCTAACCTCCCCAATTCCCATAATTTCCCCCCGCCATGCTTTGCTTTTTTTCTTTTTCTTTTTTCTTTTTTTTTTTTTTTTTTTTTGAGTGCTTTCAACCATACTCCAAGCAAATGCTGGTCCCCAGACGCAGGGCACTCTCATATTGGGTATTACTTTCCAATCAGTTGCCTCTGGTGGCTCCCTCCCCCTTTTGTTTATCTTCGGATATCAGTCCGATGTTCCCACTCTGCTTTACCTGCCACTGGCGTCTTCTGCTCCTGTAGAGATCCAGACGTGTGTAATTCTGATCTCAGGTTGATTTCATGGGTGATCGGAATTCTTTGGTAGGTAATCAGCTCACTTTAGGGTACAGGTTGAAACGGCGCCTCCTCCTACTTCCCCACCATCTTCTGAGCTTCTAATACCTTGTCTCTGGAATTGACATTTTAATCAATGGTTGATATTATCTACAAGCACCAGTGTATTTCTTTTCTCAACTTATGGTAAATCAAATGAAGATCTACACTAAGTGATACTATATTCATGTAAATATGGTCACTTTAAAATAATAATGATTCTCTCTGACAAAATAAATAGTAAATATATGAATGCAAATAGACTGGAAAATGTTACAATTTGTCTGAACAAAGGGATTTTTAGAAAAATAATTGAATTTGAAATGGACATATTATCCATTGAGGAAAGGAAACATATTTTGAGTCCAGAGGCAGTAAGGGACCCCCTACAGATGGGGGAGATTGCAACTAAATAAAGAAGGCTTTGTAGCCTAAACTTTATTTTGAAGAAATAGACCTGACTTCAGGCATGCATAGGACATGACTATTGGTCCTATTGGGTGAATTCTCTGGCATTGTGGATTATTGACCAGACGGAAATCGTTCCCATTTTCAGGTTGTTAGTTAAGCAAATGAGTGATGTCATCTATGAAAGAGTCAAATTTGGAAACAATATATTTTTTAAAGATTTTATTTATTTATTTGACAGAGAGAGATCACAAGTAGGCAGAGAGGCAGACAGAGAGAGTGAGAGGGAAGCAGGCTCCCTGCCGAGCAGAGAACCCAATGCAGGACTCGATCCCAGGACCCCGAGATCATGATCTGAGTTGAAGGCAGCAGCTTAAACCACTGAGCCACCCAGGCGCCCCCTGGAAACAATATTTTAACTGGAGTTTTAGTGAGCAGAGCTGTACTGTTTACAATAGAAAGTGTTTAGGGGGTAGTTCATAAATGTGCTCTCTGGACAGGAATTAAATGAGGGTGTTTGTAAGGACAGAGTTGAGTCATACTGGGTAGGAATTCCATGGGCTAGCATGAAACTTAAGGAATAAGGTCTAGAAGAGTGCAAATCATTAACAGTGGTGGTAGAAAATAAGTATTTCCTACTTCTTCCTTGGATTTGGGGGCAGGAGGGGGATGCAGGGTCAACCAGAAGGAGGTCCAGACCCAGGAAGAGGGGGGACAGGTCTGCCTGGTCAGTCTGCCACAGCCCCTTACAGAAGGCCTAGCTTCAGTGTAGTCCAGAACCCAACCCCCACCCCCAGTGGAGGCATAGAAGAAAATGGCCATATTGTTAAAATAATCCAAGGACTCTTCTACCCATTTTCTTGTTGCAGGGGTGCAATCAGCCAGGGATTGATTGTAAAGATGTCTTTTTTTTTTTTAACCTTTTTTTAAGCAGCAAATTTGATTCCCCCTCCTTCCCCACAGATCCCATCTCAAATCACTCTGTTACTACCATTCCAACAGGTTAAGCTTCCTCTGCCTTGATTTTCTTTTGTTTTTATTTTTTGCATCAATGTTAATGTTTTTTGCCTACTTTGCATCTGTATTCAAAAATGTAAACTTTTAGGGCACCTGGGTGGCTCAGTGGGTTAAGCCTCTGCCTTAGGCTCAGGTCATGATCTCAGGGTCCTGGGATTGAGCCCCACATTGGGCTCTCTGCTCAGTGGGGAGCCTACTTCCTCCTGCCTCTCTGTCTACTTGTGATCTCTCTCTGTCAAATAAATAAATAAATAATCTTTTAAAAAATCTTTAGAAATCTTTAAAAATAATCTTTAAAAAAAATTTAAACTTTCCTTTGTCAATCTATGGACATGCCCATATAAGGAGGAAGTAGGTGGGTCCAAAGGGGTATAGGATTATTTTTTTTAACACAAATTTTGCCCAGTTGTACTGCTTTCTGTGTTTAACTATGACATTAAAAGAAAAATGTCTTTGGGGCACCTGGGTGGCTAAGTCCGTTAAACTTCTGCCTTGGCTCAACTCATGATCCCAGGGTCCTGACAGTGAGCCCTGCATCTGGCTCCTTGATTGGCGGGGTGCCTGATTCTCCCTCTCTTGCTCCCTTTCCTTGTGCTTTCTGTGAAATAAATACATACAATCTTTTTTTAAAAAAGTTAACTTTAAAATATAAATAAATTAAAATTTTCTTTGTCTGTCACTAATTTCCCAGTGCAGTAATAGTTACATCTGTGATACCAAAGTAGGATGCTGTGTGAAAATCAATGAGTGTTTTGAAACTTTTTTGGAACAATGTCCCTGAGCAATCCAAGGAAGACAAGTGAATGGATAAAAATGTATGATGGTCACTATGTTGATTTTAGTGGCAATGGTGAAGATGGTAAAAAAATATCACAGCTACTGTGTCTGGGTCATTCATGCAACTCAGATTTGACATATCTATATAAATTATCCCATTCAGTCTTGTCATATTTTTTCATTTTTTCTTCATATTTGTTTAGGTATAATTGACAAAATTTTCTATATTTTATATATATATATAAATATATATAGATAATTTTATATTTAAGGTACACAGCTTCATTTAAGATACTTACACTTCACAATAATCACTACAAAGTGCATATCTGCCAATTCATTTAGCTTTTGTGTGTGTGTGTGTGTGTAGGAATACTACCAACTGGTGAGATCTATAGTAACAGGACATTTTAAATATACAATGTGGTTAACTATATATAAATTGCTGTAAATAGAACTTATTTAACATGTATCCTGGGAACGTAGCATTTAACCCACATCTTCCCTTTTCTCCCTCCCTCTGGTCACTGACAATTGCCATTCTACTCTTTACTTCTAAAGATTGACTATTAAATTTCATATACAGTTGTAGTTATAAGTTGCTTATCTTTCTGTGTCTGGCTTATTTCACTTCTCTTAATGTTCTCCAGGTTCATCCATGTTGCTGTTATTTCATTTTTTCATTTATTTGCCAATGAATATATAAAATTAATTTCCATATTTTATCTATTATGAATCATGCTGCAATAATGATTATAAGAATAAAGTGTAGCTTCAAATTTGATTTCAAATAATTTATTTCCTTTGGGCATATATCCAGAAGTGGGATTGTCGAAGTATATGGTAATTTTACTTTTACCTTTTTAAGAACTTCAAAATTCCTCTGGCTATTGGAGGTCTTTTCTGATTCCATATAAATTTTAGAATTATTTGTTCCATTTCTTTGAAAAAAATGGATGGAATTTTGGTAGTATTGCATTAAATGTGTAGATTGCTTTAGGTAGCATAGACATTTTCACTATATTTGTTCTACCAATCCATGAGCATGAAACATTTTTTCATTACTTTGTGTCTTCCTTAATTTCTTTATGAGTACTTTATAGTTTTCTAAGTATAGATTCTTTGCCTCTTTGGTTAGCTTTATTCCTAGGTATCTTATAGTTTTGACTACAAAGCTGTGAGTGCAATTTTAAATGGGATTGACTCCTTAATTTCTCTTTCTTGTGTCCTGTTTTTGGTGTAAAGAAATGCAACTGCTTTCTGTGCATTGATTTTATATCCTGACACTTTACTGAATTCCTGCACAAGTTCTAGCAAATTTGGAGTGGAGTGTTTTGGGTTTTCCACATATAGTATTGTATCATCTGCAAAGAGTGATAGTTTGATTTCTTCTTTGCTGATTTGGATGCCTTTAATTTCTTTTTGTTGTCTGATTGCAGAGGCTAGGACTTCTAGGACTATGTTGAATAGCAGTCATGACAATGGACATCCTTGCCATGTTCCTGACCTTAGCAGAAAAGCTCTCAGTTTTTTGTTTTGTTTTGTTTTCCATTGAGAATGATATTTGTGGTGGGTTTTTCATAGATGACTTTGATGATATTGAGGTATGTGTCCTCTATCCCTACACTTTGAAGAGTTTTTATCAGGAAGGGATGCTGTACTTTTCAAATGCTTTTTCAGCATCTATTGAGAGTATCATATGGTTCTTATTCTTTGTTTTATTAATATATTGTATCATATTGTTTGATTTGTGGATGTTGAACCAACCTTGCAGCCCTGGAATAAATCCTACTTGGTCGTGGTGAATAATCATTTTAATGTACTCTTGTATTCTATTGGCTAGTATTTTGATGACAATTTTCATGTCTGTGTTCATCGAGGATATTGGTATGTAATTCTCTTTTTTGATTGGATCCTTGTCTGGTTTTGGGATCAAGGTAATGTGGCATCATAAGATTAGTTTAGAAGTTTTCCTTCCCTTTCTAATTTTTGAAAGATTTTCAGGAGAATAGGAATTAATTCTTCTCTAAATGTTTGGTAGAATTCCCCTGGGAAGCCCTCTGGCCCTGGGCTCTTGTTTGTTAGGAGATTTTTGGTGGCTCTGCTTCAATCTCCTTACTGGTTATGGGTCTGTTCAGGTTTTCTATTTCTTTCTTGTTTGGCTGTGGTAGTTTATATGTCTCTAAGAGTGCATCCATTTCTTCCAGATTGTCAAATTTGTTGTTGTAGAGTTCTTCATAATATATTCTTATAATTGTATTTCTTTGGTGTTGGCTGTAATCTCTCCTCTTTCATTCATGATTTTATTTATTTGGGTCCATTCTCTTCTTTTTGATGACTCTGGCCAGGGCTTTATTGGCCTTATTAATTCTTTCAAAGAACAAGCTCCTAGCTTCATTGATTTGTTCTATAGTTTCTGGTTTCTATTTCATTGATTCTTGCTCTGATCTTATTTCTCTTCTCCTGCTGGGTTCAGGCTTTCTTTGTTGTTATTTCTCCACTCCTTTAGGTGTAGGGTTAGGTTGTGTATTTGAGACTTTTCTTGATGCTTGAGAAAGGCATGTATTGCTATATATTTTCCTCTCAGGACTGCCTTTGCTCTGTTCCACAGATTTTGGACCATTGTGTTTTCATTATCATTTGTTTCCATGAATTTTTTCAATTCTTCTTTAATTTCCTGGTTGACCCATTCATTCTTTAGAAGGATCCTCTTTAGTCTCCATGTATTTGGGTTCTTTCCAAATTTCCTCTTGTGATTGATTTTTACCTTCAGAGCATTGTGGTCTGAAAATAAGCAGGAAATAATCCCCATTTTTGATATGGGATGAGACTTGATTTGTGATCCAGGATGTGATCTATTCTGGAAAATTCCATGTGCACTAGAGAAGAATGTGTTGCTTTGGGATGGGATGTTCTGTAAATATCTGTGATGTCCACTTGGTCCAGTGTGTCATTTAAGGCCTTTATTTCCTTTTTGATCTTTTGCTTGGATGACCTGTCCATTTGAGTGAGGGGAGTGTTAAAGTCCCCTACTATTATTGTATTATTGCTGATGAGTTCTTTTGATTTTGTTATTAATTGGTTTATGTAGTTGATTCCTCCCATGTTAGGGGCATAGATATTTAAAATTGTTAGATCTTCTTGTTGGACAGACCCTTTGAGTATGATATAGTGTCCTTCCTCAGCTCATATTATAATCTTTGGCTTAAAATCTAATTGATCTAATATAAGTATTGCAACACTAGCTTTCTTCTGATGTCCATTAGCATGGTAAATTGTTTTCCACCCCCTCACTTTAAATCTGGAGGTGTCTTTGAGTCTAAAATGAGCTTCTTGTAGACAGCATATTGATGGGTTTTGTTTTTTTTTAATCCATTCTGACATCCTGTGTCTTTTGACTGGGGGCATTTAGCCCATTTACATTCAGGGTAACCAAAAAGAGATATAGATCTCATGCCATTGTATTGCCTGTATGGTGACTGTTACTGTATATTGTCTCTGTTCCTTTCTGATTTACTACTTTTAGGCTCTCTATTTGCTTAGAGGACCCCTTTAAATATTTCCTGTAGAGCTGGTTTGGTGTTTACAAATTCTTTTAATTTATGTTTTTCTTAGAAGCTTTTTATCTCTCCTTCTATTTTCAATGATAACCTACCTGGATATAGTATTTTTGGCTGCATGTTTTCCTCATTTAATGCTCTGAATATATCATGTCCACTCTTTCTGGCCTGTCAGGTCTCCGTGGATAAGTCTGCTGCCAATCTAATGTTTTCCCCCTTGTATGTTACAGACTTTTAGTCCCATGCTGCTTTCAGGATTTTCTCTTTGTCACTAAGACTTGTAAATTTTACTATTATATGACTGGGTGTGGACCTATTCTTATTGATTTTGAGGGGGGTTCTCTGCACCTCCTGGATTTTAATGCTTGTTCCCTTTGCCATATTAGGGAAATTCTCTCCAATATACTTTCTGCTCCCCTCTTTCTTTCTTCTTCTTCTGGAATCCCAATTATTCTAATGCAGTTTCCTCTTATGGCATCACTTATCTCTTGAATTCTCCCCTTGTGATCCAGTAGTTGTTTATCTCTCTTTTGCTCAGCTTCTTTATTCTCTGTCATTTGGTCTTCTATATCACTAATTCTCTCTTCTGCCTTGCAGTAAGAGCCTCCATTTTTGATTGCACCTCATTAATAGATATTTTTTAAATTTCAACTTGGTTAGATTTTAATTCTTTTATTACTCCAGAAAGGGCTTTTATTTCTCCAGACAGTGTTTATCTAATATCTTCCAACTCTTTTTTGAGCCCGGCTAGCACCTTGAGAATCAACATTCTGAACTCTAGATCTGACATATTAGCAATGTCTGTATGATTAGGTCCCTGGCCTTCAGTACTACCTCTTGTTCTTTTTTTGTGGTGAGTTTTTTTCTGCCTTGTCATTTTATTCAGATAAGAATATATGAAGGAAGCAAATAAACTACTAAAAGGGTGGCAAAGACCCCAGGAAATGTGCTTTTACCAAATCAGAATAGACCCCAAATCGTGGGGGTGGGAAGAAAGGGGTTAAAAAGAAGTTCAGGAAAAAAAAGAAAACAAATAAGGAGAAGATAGTTAAAAAAGATATATATATATATATATTAGATTGGTGAATAGAACAGGGTCACCCACTTAATTTTGCAAGAATTTTGGTCTCTTAAAAGAAACTACCTCCCAAATTTTTAAAGAATGGAAAACATATATAAAGGTAAACACAGTAAAGGGTTGTAATATGATTATAAAGATGATATTTTTTTAATTTCTAAAAAAGGAGTTGATAAGTTGGTTAGTAGAATAAAGAAAAAGAACGTGGAGAGAATTTGCTCAGCCTGGAGACTAGGACAAAGCTCTGTGCTAGATTTAGGGTACATTATGATTTATTAGAAGAAGTTGTATCACAAATGTTTATATGAAAAAATCCTATATTTATACACAAAATAAAGTTAGATGCAATGAAGAATAAAATATGAGTATAATAATGGTTCAAAAAAATTTAATGAAAGGTATTGTTAAGATAAACTAGTTAAAATGTTAAAAGAAGAAAGGGTAAATGTTAAAACAATTAGCAAAAGAAAAAATAAAATTAAGAAAAATTCATTAACTTTGCAAGACTAAAGAATCATGGGGAGAAAGACATGAATTCCATGCTTTGCTTTCTCATCCTCTGGAATTCCACTGTTCTCCTTGGTAAGTGAATTTGGTCTTGGCTGGATTTCTTACTGATCCTCTGGGGAAGGGGCCTGTTGTAGTGATTCTCAAGTCTATTTGCCTGAGGCAGAATTGCACCGCCCTTACCAGGGGTCCACTCGGGTTCACTTTTGGGAGCTTTTGTTTCCTGAATGTTTTCTGTAGAGTTCTGGAGGATGGAAATGAAAATGTCGGCCTCCCAATCTCCGGACAGAAGTAGCTGAGATCTCAGGGCCCCACTCCTCATTGTGCCCTTGGAGAAAAGCGCTCAATCACTCCCATCTCCCTGGCCTCCGGACTGCCCACGAAGCTCACCCAGCCTGTGACCAGGCTTCTCTGTCTCTGGCACACAGCCCTGCCTGGAGTCTCCACACCACACAGATCCCAGTGCTCTTCCAGGGGGATCTCCATGGATCTTGTGTGGTCCCTGCTCAACGAGCAGTGGCCTGTGCCATGGATGGCAATTTAAGGTAACCCCAAGTTGCGACCTCACTCCTCACCTCCATCTCTGTAGCTGACTTCCCTGTTCTAATACCTGTGAGCTCTGCAACACTCAGATACCCCCGATCCTTGATTCTTCTGTGACCCCATGAGACCTGAGGCCATGCTGTCCCCGAGTGGTCTTCTCCCTGACTTAGCCTCTGGATTGATGTTCCTCAGTGGGGCAGGCTTTTAGAAGTTCTGATTTTTTGCTCCATTGCTCTGCCACTTGCTGGGAACTGGCCCCTTCCCCCGAGGTCTATCTTCCCCTTGCTTTGGATTCACTTCTCTGCTGGTCCTAGCTTTCAGAATGTGGTTGATTTTCTGTTTCTACAACTGCTGTTATTCTTCTATTTGATGTCCTATTGGATTTGTAGGTGTTTGGAATGGTTTGATAAGCTACTAGCTGATCTCCTGCTACCTGATGTCATCTCAGCCTGCTACTTCTCCCACAATACCTCTTTAACTTATAAACACAATCAGCTCCCCCAGTTTTTCCTCTGCAAGTTGACAGTGATCACACAATAATTGAAAATCAACTGCTTCATATAGACCAAGAATCCTGATGTAGGTATTTCACAGTAGATAAGGAGATGCACATGTACAATAATTTGAGTACATGTAAATTACCAACTAAAATAACTTTTTTTATCATTTTAATATATTATTCCAAGAATGCATGGATTTGTTATCAACAAACCACAGGATAAAATGATGGTTCCCTAACCTATGCCTTTTGGTACCCAAGGCAAATACTTCAAATTATTTTATGATTTTTCCCAGTACTTCCTCAATATTTTAAACTCTATGCTCATCTTCTGATGCTTGATTCCTAAATCCAAAATACCGGGCCATGATTTGTAACTCAGGCCAGTATGGATGAAGAGTCATCACCTTCCTACATTATCAAACTTTCCTCTTTCCCTCCCCATTATGTCAACACAGTTACATATCACATTATGTGTGATGATAAGCACCTAGAGCTTTGTTCCATCTCCTGGAATTTGTTTTTCATATATAAGACATATAACAGTATTGTAAAACATCACGTTATTTTATATGCATGACTGCATAGATTTCTTCTCATATTACCATAATTTCTCTCAAAGAGAATTTAGCATATTGGTCTACATCATTTTGAGGATTATCAAGAAATTGTTTCCAAGACAATATTGAACATTTCCCTGAAAATGCCCTTTAATAGATTATTTATTTTATTTTTCTGTGTTCTTTTCACCATCTTTGAATATTGTAGTTCATATATTGGTTTGGAAAAAAAGGGTTTTTTTTAATAATATATATTTAAAAATAACTTTTGTTTTCAAAAATAAATCACTGTCATATGCATTTACAGAAATGTCCATAAGTATATGATGGATCATCTTATATTATTGCTCTCATCCTTTTATCTCTCCTAAGTGTCAAATTTTGTGTTTCACTGTTGCTTTCTGGTCAATTATCATCAGTTTATCTTTTGAGACTATCATGAAATATATTATATTAATTATAACCTTTATTTTCCAGAAGTTTTTTTTATTTTTTTGGCACTTAATTTTATATAACACATGACATTTTTACTTTGGATTTAACAAATTCTCATATTTTCTCTGAAGACATCAGAAGTTTTTATAAAGTTTTCTTGCATTTACCTCAATCATTTTTAATTCAGTGTGTGTGTGTGTGTGTGTGTGTGTGTGTGTGTGTGTGTGTCTTTCTCTCATATAAACACTTCCTCAACATTCTGATGGCTTTGGTCCTAGAAAAGTATGAGAGACTGAAGCACTGCAATCCTTTGTGGGCATAACATGTTGGGCTTTATACACTGATGGTATTTCTTCTGGAGAAGATACCCTCCACTCATTCCTACTTAGAATAATCTCAAAAGTGCCATTTCTCCTTCTCTTTTTAAGTGTCTGTTCCTTAAAATTTCTTCACCTTAAAGGTTTTTAACATTTTCACCTCTGATTCTACCCTGGACTATGTTTTCCACTTTATTTAAATTTATGCAGATTAACCACTTTATCATGTTAGTTGAGTTTTTTGACTGGAGTAGATACATTTAGGAGCTAAACTCACACTTATCAAAAAAATGGAAATAGCTTTAAATGCACAAAAGCAAGAGATAAAACAGACCAAGAAAAGGTGGCACAAAGCAATTCATAATATATAATTATTGAAAAACAGAACAATACAGATCTTTTCAGAGAGCTTAAGTAGAATCAAGAAGGTAAAATAAAATATTAGAGAAAGTTATCAGGAAAGGAATTTCTTGAAAGCATTTGAATATTGAGTGAGGAGGAAGAAGTCTGATTCACATAAATTATATTTGGCAATAACTATTTACTGTATATTTCTAGGGGAAAAAGAAGCAGAGAGTAAGTCTTGGCATCAAAATACATGAATAAACAAAAAGGATATATATCTGCAACATGACCTGATAAATTACTATAGTTCCAGAAATATGAATGCTTAATTATAAAGAAAAAAAATCATTGCCTAAGTGTCATAAAATATATTCAATATGGGCTTATAATTTGTGCATTTACATTGACTTACAATGCATATTTAACTACAAAGTCTGATGTTGGTAATGACTAAATTTACACAGGAAAATGAAACATATGTATCTTGATAGAGTCACAGACTGAAGTTCATGACTCATCAAGATTTTAACTATGAGGTAATTTTTTTTTTCAAAATGTGTGTTAATTTTTTAAAAAGCCACCATGTGTCCTGAATAAATCATGGTGGAACTAAAATAATGAAGTAATATATTATTTTTCTGTACTTAATATTTGTGTCTCTTTAGGGAATAGTAAATTAATGTCTCATGGAAAATATGAACCAAAGATCAAGTCATATCTTCTTACTGGGGGTTATTCCCACCGTCAAGAATTGGCCTGTTTTTCTTCATTCCCAGTTTTCTCATTTTCTTAATGGCTCTGTTTGGTAACTTGTCCGTGATCATCCTCATCCTCCTAGACACCCATATCCACACACCCATGTATTTTCTACTTAGTCAGCTCACCCTCATGGACCTGAACTATGTCTCCAACATTGTCCCCGAGATGGCTTCTAATTATCTCTCTGGAAACAAGTCTACTTCTTTCATTGGGTGTGGAATTGAGAGTTGTTGTTTTTTTTTTTTTTTCATTACTTTAGCTGGTGCAGAAGGATTATTATTGGCCTCTATGGCCTATGATCATTATGTAGCAATTTCCTTTCCTCTCTGTTATCCCATTCATCTGAGCAAGAGTGTGTGTGGTGATAACAGGTTCTTGGATCACGGGTTCAATCAACTCCTGTGCTCACACTGAATATGTCCTTGGTATACCTTGCTGTTGATCCTGAACCATCAACAATTTCTTTTGTGATGCTCCAGCCATGTTGAGTCTGGCCTACATGGATGCCTGGGTCTATGAGTACACTTTGTTTGTGAGCATCACTCTCTTCCTTGTGTTTCCTTTCATTGGCATTGCTTGTTCCTATGGCCAGGTCATCCTTGCCATCTGCTGCATGCATCCAAAGGAAGGAAGAAGGCCTATTTGTCCTGCAGCACCCATTCACTGTGGTGACTTTCTACTATGCATCCTTTGTTTACACTTGTTTATGTCCAAGATCCTTCAGATCTCCACAGAGGATAAGGTCCTGGCAGTCTTCTACACCATCCTGACCCCAGTGCTCAACCCAATCATATATAGCCTGAGAAACAAGGAGGTGATGTGGGCCCTGAGAAGAGTGGTTCTGAGGTTCTGCTAGTCAAAAATATAACAAATTTCTCACTAGTCTTGCTGCTTCATTCATTAATTTCACCTTGTACACTCTTTATGAACAATGCCATTCTAGGATTTAGGATAAGGATACAGTAATCTAGAAAAATAAGTTATATATATATATAAATAAATTTATAAATTATATATATATATATACAAAAAAGAAACAAAAAAGAAAATTGCCACAAAAACAGAGTATCATTATATATTCCCTATCATTCTGTTTTTGTGGCAATTTTCTTTTTTGTTTCTTTTTTGTTATGAATAATTTATTAAATGTAAGTTGAATTCTAAAGGCCACATATATTTTCAATGATATGAGTACCTAAGTATTAAAGAAAATAAGACCATAATACCCAAAATATGGAAAGAGTCCAGATGTCCATTGAGAGATAAATGAATAAAGAAGATATGGTATATATACCATTATGTAAATCATGTAAATCTATACATATGCATAGATAGATATATGTGTGTGTATTATAACTATATTTATGTGTGCATTTCTATATATAGATAGATATAATCTATGGATATATATGTTATATCTATACATATATAGGTATATAATACAAATTAGACATTGGATATACAGATATATATTATAATATTACTCAGGCATAAAAACAGAATGAATTCTTGCCATTTTCTATCACATGAATGAAGCTAGACTGTATTAGGCCAAGAGAAGTAAGTCAGAGAAAGACAATTACCATAAGTTTTCACTCATATGTGAATTCAGAAAAGAAAGGTGCAAAGAGGGAAAAAAGAGAGAAAGACAAAACAATAAAGAGATCCTTAACTCTAAAGAATGAGCAGTTGGTCACAGAGGGGAGGGTGGTGGGGGATGTGTTAAACAGGGGATGGGGATTAATGAGAACACTTGTGATGAGCACCATGCGTTATGGAAGTGTTGAATCACCACATTATATACTTGCAACAAATATTATGCTGTATATTTTCTAACTGGAAATTAAATAAAGTCTTAAAAACACGTTAAGTGGTGACAAATGATAAAACTTTAGCTACAATGGACAATTTGTGTAGCAAGCATAGAATGTTTTTAAAATAACTCCAATAACACTGAAGTATGTAATGGAGTTCACTTTGCATTCAATTGTTGCAAATGGTTCTCAGTGCTTATGCTTGGAAACAGAAGTTTAAAAAAAAGTCTGTATCAATGACCAATCCTACTACTGATCAATTAATAAAACAATATAAATTAATTTTCTTTGGGAAATTAACATATATATATCCATAAAATATCACACACGTATATGTAAACATATAACATAAAAGATAAAACACTGAATCATATTGAAACAAATAAATTTAGCACAATTGAAAGTGGAAAATTCCTGGATGAAAGCTGATTAGTATCTTAGCTAGGGTTTGTGAGATTTCATTTTCAACCACAGTAGGCAGACTTGTGGTGGCTCTGTTATATTGTGATTGCTTTTAGAAAGGGGTTTTTCTCTGTTCTCCATGCCACCAGTGGTTTCTATCCTAAAAATAATCCTCCTCATTTTTCTGGAAAACATCAACTTTGCTGCTTAAAGCTTGTCATATTTAGTAGAATTATAAATAGAGAATGCCTAGTAACCATCAGAGTTCTAAGGAGAATTGTTCTTAATATACTGTTGGTAACCTTATGATACTCATCCATGAGGCTGTTTCATTGTAATCTGTAGACATTCACTTAAAAGAAATTTAGTACAACAGCATTATAAAAACTTTTATTTTTAACCAATGATTGTGTTCCCTGGGTGGCTCAGTGGGTTAAGCATCCAACTCTTGATTTCATCTCAGGTCATGTAAGATCTAGCCCCAGTGTTGGGCTCCAAATATTGTGTGGAACCTGCTTAAGATTCTCACTCCATATCCCTCTGCCCCTCCTCCCATGCCCTAAAAGTAAAAAATAAAAGAAAAATTAAAAAGTGTACAAATTCTTATATATTCCCATTATAATTTAAAAATATATATAATTTAAAGAGATGCCAGCTTCTTTGCATATAACCCTATGTTGTTGTCAGTAGTAGGAACCCATATATTTCCATTTAAGTAATTCAGAATGAGGATCCCCAGACTGATCTCCTGCTTTATTGGTACATCCCTTCCTTTACTTAAACCTAGCCCAAGAAAACAGTGTTCCATTTTCATAAATGTAAGTCAAATATATACAATAAACCTATTATAATAATAATTATATTTCAAAAATAGAGGACAACAAGGTGATATAAATTACTCTATTTGGCTTTCAATAGAGAATTATTTGATTTAAAATTATATTACTGGTGACTTTTTAAAATTTTTTTTATTTTTTCAGTGTTCCAAGATTCATTTTTTTATGCACTACACCCAGTGCTCCATGCAATATGTGCCCTACTTGTATCAATATCATGGGATTAGCGAATTTTGTTTTTTTGTTTGTTTTTAATAAATTTATTTATTTATTTTTCAGCTAACAGTATTCATTGTTTTTGCACAACACCCAGTGCTCCATGCAATACATGCCCTCCCTATTACCCACCACCTGGTTCCCACAAACTCCCACCCCCACCCCTTCAAAACCCTCAGGTTGTTTTTCAGAGTCCATAGTGTCTTATGGTTCGCCTCCCCTTCCAGTTTTTTTTTTATAAACATATAATGTATTTTTATCCCCAGGGGTACAGGTCTGTGAATCGCCAGGTTTACATATTTCACAGCACTCATGATAACAAATACCCTTCCCAATGTCCATAACCCCCTCCCCCTCGCCCTCTATCCCTACACTTTGAAGAGTTTTGATCAGGAAGGGAAGCTGTACTTTGTCAAATGCTTTTTCAGCATCTATTGAGAGTATCATATGGTTCTTGTTCTTTCTTTTATTAATGTGTTGTATCACATTGATTGATTTGCGGATGTTGAACCAACCCTGCAGCCCTGGAATAAATCCCACTTGATCGTGGTGAATAATCCTTTTAATGTACTTTTGAATCCTATTGGCTAGTATTTTGGCGAGAATTTTTGCGTCTGTGTTCATCAAGGATATTGGTCTGTAGTTCTCTTATTTGGTGGGATCCTTGTCTGGTTTTGGGATCAAAGTGATGCTGGCCTCATAAAATGAGTTTGGAAGTTTTCCTTCCATTTCTA
This sequence comes from Meles meles, assembly GCF_922984935.1. Classification (NCBI taxonomy): domain Eukaryota; kingdom Metazoa; phylum Chordata; class Mammalia; order Carnivora; family Mustelidae; genus Meles; species Meles meles. The sequence goes on from NC_060068.1 coordinate 11,446,541, forward strand.
TTTTTTGGAACAGTTTCAGGAGAATAGGAATTAGTTCTTCTTTAAATGTTTGGTAGAATTCCCCTGGGAAGCCGTCTGGCCCTGGGCTTTTGTTTGTTTGGAGATTTTTGATGACTGTTTCAATCTCCTTACTGGTGATGGGCCTGTTCAGGTTTTCTATTTCTTCATGGGTCAGTTGTGGTAGTTTATATGTCTCTAGGAATGCATCCATTTCTTCCAGATTGTCCAATTTGTTGGCGTAGAGTTGCTCATAGTATGTTCTTAAAATTGTCTGTATTTCTTTGGTGTTAGTTGTGATCTCTCCTCTTTCATTCATGATTTTATTGATTTGGGTCCTTTCTCTTTTCTTTTTGATGAGTCTGGCCAGGGGTTTATCAATCTTATTGATTCTTTCAAAGAACCAGCTCCTAGCTTCATTGATTTTTTCTATTGTTTTTTTGGTTTCTATTTCATTGATTTCTGCTCTGATCTTTATGATTTCTCTTCTCCTGCTGGGTTTAGGGTTTCTTTCTTGTTCTTTCTCCAGCTCCTTTACGTGTAGGGTTAGGTTGTGTACTTGAGACCTTTCTTGTTTCTTGAGAAAGGCTTGTACCGCTATATATTTTCCTCTCAGGACTGCCTTTGCTGTGTCCCATAGATTTTGAACTGTTGTGTTTTCATTATCATTTGTTTCCATGAATTTTTTCAGTTCTTCTTTAATTTCCTGGTTGACCCATTCATTCTTTAGAAGGATGCTGTTTAGTCTCCATGTATTTGGGTTCTTTCCAGCTTTCCTCTTGTGATTGAGTTCTAGCTTCAGAGCATTGTGGTCTGAAAATATGCAGGGAATGATCCCAATCTTTTGATACCGGTTGAGACATGATTTGTGACCCAGGATGTGATCTATTCTGGAGAAGGTTCCATGTGCACTAGAGAAGAATGTGTATTCTGTTGCTTTGGGATGAAATGTTCTGAATAGATCTGTGATGTCCATCTGGTCCAGTGTGTCATTTAAGGCCTTTATTTCCTTGTTGATCTTTTGCTTGGATGATCTGTCCATTTCAGTGAGGGGAGTGTTCAAGTCCCCTACTATTATTGTATTATTATTGATGTGTTTCTTTGATTTTGTTATTAATTGGTTGATATAGTTGGCTGCTCCCACGTTAGGGGCATAGATATTTAAAATTGTTAGATCTTCTTGTTGGACAGACCCTTTGAGTAGGATATAGTGTCCTTCCTCATCTCTTATTATAGTCTTTGGCTTAAAATCTAATTGATCTGATATAAGGATTGCCACCCCAGCTTTCTTCTGATGCCCATTAGCATGGTAAATTGAAAAATAGTGTAAATGTCTTTCTCTCACACTCTGAAGTATCAAAGGGCAGGTGATGAAGACTTTAGGGTAGATTTAAAGCATCACTGATAATTACATTTATAATTGCTTTTTATTTTTTCATATGGATTTGAGTTACATTTACTGCCCTTTCATATCACTTTGAAGAACTCCTCTAATATTTCTTATAATACTAATGTGTTAACAATGAACTCAGTTTTGTTTACCTGGGAATGTCTTTTATTTTATAGCGTTGCTTAGCTTTTGCTGCTTATTGGCACAAAGACTCCAGGTTAACCAGAAGTAGATACTTAGGATATTCTCAGATCTTCGCTAAGCAGGTGCACAGCCCTGTACATGCACATAGCCCTATGTATGTGCCTTGAGGATTGCTAGGATTTCATTACAGTATTTTCAGCCCTGTCTAGGGACATCTCATTCTTCAGTTTTTCCTTTTAAACTTTATGATTAGCCTATTGTTTGTCTAAATTGTTATCTACTACCTTAGGCATTCATGATATTAAGCAATTGCCTCTAATTGTTTTCTTTATATTTATTTATTCATTTAACAGACAGTGACCACAAGTATGCAGAGAGGCAGGCAGAGAGAGGCGGGGGGAAGCAGCCTCCCCCTGAGCAGAGAGCCTGATGCGGGGTTTGATCCCAGTACCCTGAGATCATGACAGGTGCCCAGCCTCTAATTGTTTTTAACAAGTCTCTTGAGTCTTTTTACACTGAGTGAACTTTGAGTCAGTGCTTATGGACTGATTGCCTGTGTCCCCAGTGCCCCCTCACCCCAGTTCATATGCTGAAATCATATCCCCAATGTGATGGTATTTGGAGGTGGAGCCTTTGTGAGATGATTAGACCAGGAGATGGGATCCCTCATGAGTAGGATTGTGTCCTTATAAAAGAGACTCCAGAGAGCTCCTTCACTCCTTTTGTTGTGCAAAGACACAGTTAGAAGACTGCCATCTGCTAATCAGCAGTCAACCTCTTAGCATGCACTGAATAGATGGGTGCCTCAATTTTGGACTTCCCATCCTCCGGAACTCTTTGAAATAACTATTTGTTGTTTAATCCATTCAGTCTATGACATTTTTGTTATAAGAGCCTGAATATGGGCTAAGACTGTTAAAATAAAGATAGCTTTGGAAGTGAAATCTTCTAGGGAACTACCAAACTGGTTAAATAATGAAAATTCTCTTGCATTCCCTTGAATGGGCTTTGAAAGGCTCCAATCTTGTTCTTCTTCCTCCAGTGCCTGCCAACCTGTAGATTTTCATGGGATTGTGAAGCTGTTGTTTTCAAGGCTATCACTGAGCTGGCGTGGGGTGAATGGGAATAGGCCAAGTTAAAAATGCCATGAAACTCTCTCTCCTTCTGATATTTAGCATTTTTAAAAAAATTTTATTTATTTATTAGAGAGAGAGACAGAGTGAGAGAGCATGAGAGGAGAGGTCAGAGGGAGATGCAGACTCCCAATGGAGCTGGGAGCCTGATGTGGGACTCGATCGCAGGTCTCCAGGGTCATGACCTGAGCCAAAGGCACTTGCTTAACCAACTGAGCCACCCAGGTGCCCTGATATTTAGCATTTTTTCAAATTAAACACTATCCAGATTCCTGCAAGCCATCAATTAATTCCAGAGTTCTGAAATGTGGATTCTGACCATTAAACACACACACATATTCATGCATGCACACACAGTTTTCTCCTGACTTTTATGGAAGGTTTTGGAGGCTTTTACGTTGCCATTTTTAGTAATATCACCTATTCATTTCCTTTTTGAATCTTATTTTGATCAGAGTGAGATAAGTATATTCACAATATGAAAATTGTACTACTTAGAGGTGGGTAAAAGGGTTTGTGCCCATCTTACATTCCTCAGTACATGCACAGTCCACACAACTTCTATACTAATGACATGCCCATGATAGCTTGATACCATATTAATGGTGGCTATTGGTATAAAACAAGCACCAAAGAAATAAGCAATAATAAAACATAATGGCCACCCAAACTAAGTGAAAGGTTAAAATCAAGTATGGCTAGTCTGTTGACTTTTTCAAATAGGATTACATGATTGGTGCTATAAAGCATAAAACAGCCATGTCAACACTTGGCATTCCTGAGTGGGAATCCCAGGCCTGCAGATGCTTCATTTTCCTGATTCTGGTTTTCCTCATTTGTAGTGATACCAAAGACATCCCAGATTTCTCTGAGTACTAGCTATGGCATAAATCCGTGTGTGTCGCATAACAAGGATTCAATCCAAAGCAGCTATCATCAATAGAAAGGTACTAATCAGTAATAACTATTGTTATTTTGTCATCAATATGCTATGTCTCACAGGGAATATTGAGTATATTTTCCCAAACTGATTTAAAAATTCAGATAATGCTGGGGCGCCTGGGTGGCTCAGTGGGTTAAAGCCTCTGCCTTCGGGTCAGGTCATCATCCCAGGGACCTGGGATTGAGCCACACATTAGGCTCTCTGCTCTGCAGTGAGCCTGCTTCCCTTCCTCTTTCTGTGTGTGCTTCTCTGCCTACTTGTGATCTCTATCAAATAAATAAATAAAATATGTAAAAAAAAAGTTCAGAGAGTTATGTCTTTCAAAATGTGTATAAGGATATGTAAATTACTGGCATTTCACCTTGGGGGAGGTGATAATGAAATGGAAAACCACCATTGTAAGAATGTGCCTTTGAATGTAAACATCTGAGTGTGGTGTAGATATGGTGCATAGGTGGGAATTGTGTGTGGTATTGTGAAGGAGTCCATGCATCCCAGAATATAGGCGATGGATAGTGTGGCCTGAGGTTTAAATTGGTTAAGTCAAGCCATAAGGGGAAAAAAAACAAAACAGGTATAGGATAGGTGAATTGAGGACAAGGAAGAGTGAAAGAGAAGGCTAAGAGTTGTGAGCTGTTCATAGGTAGGAGAACACAGAAGAGTGGATAGACTAAAGAAATAAATAGAATTCAATGAGTCATTAAGAAAACAAGAGGTGGGGAGACAAGATGGCGGGGAAGTAGGAGGAGGCGCTCTTTCAACCTATACCCTAAAGTGAGCTGATTACCTACCAAAGAACTCCGATCGCCCATGAAATCAGTCTTTTTTTTTTTTTAAGATTCTATTTATTCATTTGACAGACAGAGATCACTAGTAGGCAGAGAGGCAGGCAGAGAGAGAGAGGGGGAAGCAGGCTCCCTGCTGAGCAGAGAGCCCGATGCGGGGCTCGAACTCAGGACCCTGAGATCATGACCTGAGCCGAAGGCAGAGGCTTAACACACTGAGCCACCCAGGTGCCCCTGAAATCAGAATTATATCAGAATTATACACGTCTGGATCTCTACGGGGGCAGAAGACACCAGTGGGGAGGTAAAGTGGAGTGGGTACTTCGGACTGAAATCAGAAGATAAACAAAAGGGGGTGGGAGCCACCAGAGGCGACCAATTGGAAAATAATACTCCAACATGAGAGTGCCCTGCATCTCGGGACCAGCATTAACTTGGAGTCTGGTTGAAAGAACTCAAAAAAAGAACAAAGGATCATGGGAGGAAATTGTGGGAATCAGGGCAGTTAGGGACAGGGGCTTAAGTCCCCCGATCCAGCAGCGCCTCCCCTGGTGCTGAGCCAGAGAGAGTGCCGGAGAGAAACCAGATCTTGTTCCCTGAGCCACCAGCGCACCTGAGCCTCCAGCGCGCCTGAGAATGAGTGGGATCTGGCTCCCGTGAGGGGCTTTGAGCTTCGCCAGATGGCGTTCCTGAGATGTGCGTGCACCACACACTCCTTGAGAGAGGTGTGGGTAGGCATTAGCCTGGCGCTCTTAGAACCCCGCTGAGCGATCAGAGCCTGAGACATGCACGCCCCTCACCCTCCCCTGGGAGAGGTGCTCACAGGCACTAGCCAGGAGCTCTGAGACCCTGAAAAACCATGCACTCCCAGCCCGGGCCAGCGGGAAAATCTCAGTGTGCAATCGCTGCTTGGAACCTCTCTGGTGGTCTGGAGCTGCCCTACAGCCGCCACTGCTGTGGTTTTGAGTACAAGGAAGAGATCCTGCATCCCCAGGGACCAGGATTCTGAACCTACTCTGCCAGCAGCTCTGCAGAGCATTCTGAGGCTTCTGTCTGAGAGGGAGGTCTGGGTGCAGTTTGCTCTCCTCCAAAACTCCAAAAACCCTCAAAAGCTGTCAAGGCGAGAGCAAACAGATGAACAAACATAAAAACCTCCAGAGAACAAAAACCTGAAAAAAACAGTTTCCCCAGAGCCCACCCCCTTGAGGGGAGCAGGAGGACTTAACTCAGGGAACATCATTGACTGAAAACCCACGTAGCAGGCCCCTCCCCCAGAAAACCTATCAGGAAGGAAGGAGAAAAAAAACAGACAACAAGAGAACAACCACCACTACTTCACAGATACAACTTTTATTTTTAACTCCTTACCACTATTCTGGTTCATATTTTTTATACATATAGGTAATTTTTTATCCTATTTACCATCACAGTGAGATGTCCAGTACATCAAATCCCTTAATAACATTCTAACCTGAACATTTTGATACATACACCCATGTTTTATTTTTGCTTTTCTATTTTTTAAATTTTTTTAAAATTTTAGTTTAGTCTAGTTTATACTTTAATTTTTATTTTCTAATATACATATAGAGTTAAATTCAAGGTAATCCCCTTTCCCCAATCAATGCTACCCCTACAGGTAAACCAATTTTTAATTACCCTTTATCTTAGGAAAGTTGAGTCCATTAACAAAACATCAAGATACATCCAAGAAGAATCAAAATAAACTTCCTTGCCCACACTGAGAATTTATAACCACTCTCCCATCTTTTCCTTCCTCCATTGTTTCTGTGTATTTTTGTTTGTCCTGATAGTATATAAATCTTATACTTAGAGTTCTTTTTGACGAGGTCCTTCCTTTTTTTGCTTTTATGTATATATATATATATTTTTTCTCTTGTCATATACTTTTATCAGTCTTTTGTCTGTTTTTGTTTGTATACTTCATAAATCTTACCTTCTTTAAGGTAAATCTTACCTTCACAAATCTTACCTTCATAAATCTTTTGGGCTGAGCCTTCTCTTTTATCTTCCCTTTTTTTCCTCTCTCTCTCTCTCTCTCTCTCTCTCTCTTTCTTTTTCTTTTCTTTTTTCTCTCATTTAGGTGGGGAATCCTGATTACTCAGAGTGTTCCAGGGTGCACATTGACTGAACCACAGTTGATACATCCATCTATATCCATTCAGTCATCTCTCACCAAAATGAATAGGAGGAGGAATGCACAACAGAAGAAAAATACAGAGTATGGGGCTTCTGTAACAGGGCTAATGGCTATCGACATGGACAATATATTGGAAAAGGAATTCAGGCTAACAATTATCCAGGCAATATCTAGGTTGGAGAAAGACATGGATGACCAAATGGAATTGATAGGGCAGAATGGAAAGCCACCAGGGATGATGTTCACAATGTTAGGGCAGAACTGAAAGCCACCAAGGATGATGTCCAAAATGCTCTCAGTGAGTTCCAATCTAAGCTAAATTCTCTAAAAGCTAGGGTAACTGAGACAGAAGATAGAATTAGTGATCTGCAGGACAAACAGATAGAGAGAAAAGATCAGGAGGAAGCCTGGAACAAACAGCTTAGAAGCCACAAAAACAGAATCAGGGAAATATATGATGCCATGAAACGTTCCAAAGTCAGAAGTATTGGAATCCCTGAAGGGGAAGAGAAAGATAGAAATCTAGAAGATAGAGTGGAAGAAGTTGTCTATGAAAATTTTCCCAATCATGTGAATGGAACCAGAGTTCATGTGCTAGAGGCAGAACAGTCTCCCCCCAAGATTATAGATTCTTAAAAAAAATCAAGGCACCTGGTAGTAATATTGAAAAATCACAATTGTAGATACAATCTCTTGAAAGCCACTTGGACAAAGAGGCTCTTACCCTACAGAGGAAAGCCCATTAGAATAACGTCAGCCCTGTCCACAGAGACCTGGCAAGCCAGGAAGGGATGGCAAAATATATTCAGGTTAATAAATGAGAAGAACATACAGACAAGAATACTTTATACAGCAAGACAGACATTAAAGGGGATGGAGAGGTAAAAAGTTTCCAAGACCAGCAAGGCTAAAAAGACTATGCAACCACGAAGCTGACCCTGCAGGAAATATTAAGGGGGGGGGAGGGGAGTTCTATAAAAGAAAAAAAATCCTAAGAATATCATTGAACAGAAATATAGAGACAATCTACAGACAGAAATTCTTCAACGGTAACACAATGTCAACAAAAACATATCTATCAATAATCCCTCTCAATGTGAATGGCCTAAATGAGCCCATAAATGACACAGGGTTGCAGATTGGATAAAACGACAGGACCCATCCATATGTTGTCTACAAGAGACCGATTTTGAACCTAAAGATACACCCAGACTGAAAGTGAAGGGATGGAGAAGCATCTTTCATGCCTATGGGCCTCAAAAGAAGGCCAGGGTAGTGATTCTCATATCAGATAAATTAGATTTTAAATAAAGACTATAGTCAGAGTTACAAAGGACACTATATCATCTTTTTTTTTTCACTTTTTTAAAAATTTCTTTTCTGCATAACAGTATTCATTGTTTTTGCACCACACCCAGTGCTCCATGCAATATGTGCCCTCCCTATTACCCAACACCTGGTTCCCCAACCTCCCACCTCCCACCCGTTCAAAACTCTCAGGTTGTTTTTCAGAATCCATAGTCTCTCACGGTTCATCTCCCCTTTCAATTTCCCTCAGCTCCCTTCTCTCCATCTCCCCATGTCCTCCATGTTATTTGTTATGCTCCACAAAGAAGTGAAACCATATGATACTTGACTCTCTCTGCTTATTTCACTCAGCATAATCTCTTCCAGACCCGTCCATGTTGCTGCAAAAGTTGGGTATTCTTCCTTTCTGATGGAGACATAATACTCAATTGTGTATATGGACCACATCATCCTTATCCATTCATCTGTTGAAGGGCATCTTGGTTCTTTCCACAGTTTGGTGACTGTGGCCATTGCTGCTATAAACATTAGGGTACAGATGGATCTTCTTGTCACTAGATCTGTATCATTGGGGTAAATACCCAGCAGTGCAATTGCAGGGTCATAGGGAAGCTCTATTCTTATTTTCTTGAGGAATAGCCACACTGTTCTCCAAAGTGGCTGCACCAACTTGCATTCCCACCAACAGTGGAAGAGGGTTCCCCTTTCTCCACATCCTCTCCAACACACGTTGTTTCCTGTCTTGCTAATTTTAGCCATTCTAACTGGTGTAAGGTGATATCTCAATGTGGTTTTAATTTGAATCTCCCTGATGGCTAGTGATGATGAGCATTTTTTTCATGTGTCTGATAGCCATTTGTATGTCTTCATTGGAGAAGTGTCTGTTCAGTCTCTTCAATAAATGGTGCTGGGAAAACTGGACAGTCATAAGTAGAAGAATGAAACTCTACCATTCTCTTACATGGTACACAAAGATAAACTCACAATGGATAAAACCTCAATATGAGACAGGAATCCATCACAATCCTAGTGAAGAACATAGGCAGTAACTTCTTCGATATCAGCCACAGCAACTTCTTTCAAGATATGTCTCCAAAGGCCAAGGAAACAAAAGTGATAATGAACTTTTGGGACTTCATCAAGATCAAAAGCTTCTGGACAGCAAAGGAAACAGTCAACAAAACAAAAAAGCAACCCACGGAATGGGAGAAGATATTTGCAAATGACAGTACAGACAAAAGGTTGATATCCAGGATCTATAAACAACTCCTCAAACTCAACACACACAAAACAGATAATCATATCAAAAAAATGGACAGAAGATATGAACAGACACTTTTCCCATGAAGACATACAAATGGCTATCAGACAGATGAAAAAAGAAATTAAAAAATGGAAAAAAATGTAATGAAGCTTACATTAAGCTTACATAAACAATGAATAACAGAAGAAAAACTAGAACACAATTATATGGATATTAAACAGTAGACTATTAAAAACTAAGAGGTTTAAGGATTTATAATAGGTATTACAAAAAAAAAATCTGAAGCATATGAAAGTAGAAATAAAGATACTGAAATATATGAATTTCAGATAAAAAGTCCTAAAGAAGAATTAATGGCAGTAAAAATTTAAATTAAAAAAGAAAGTTCTGAAATCAACAAGAATATCTTATAACTTAATCACATATAAAAAGAAAAAAAAATCTAAAGCTAATGAAGGTGAAGCAGTAATAAAGTTGAAGAAGAGATAACAAATAATAGTAGTACAGGAAAAACATCAAAGAAATACATCAAAACTAAAGCAGGATTCTTTCAAAATTAACAGAACTTCTACTATATTAACCAATAAAAAATAAAAAATAAACATCAAAATATTAACATATGCAGTGAGAGTGGGTACATTTTTGTAAGTTTTATACATATAAAAATTATGAACCCAATATTATAAATACATTAACATGTTGGATATCCATGAACTAGTATACTAACTTCCAGAAACAACATACTGGCTCATGAAGATATATAAAACTGAGTTCATCTATAAGTAGTAAGGAGATTGAATACATAATTAAATACATTCAACTAAGATAGTCCTTGAGCCAAAAAACTTCACTGATTAATTTTACCAAGTGTACAAAATCAAATTCACACCAATACTTTTCCAACTCTTTCAAAAACCAGAGGAGAAAAGAATACATACTAACTCATTCCATATGGCAACATTGCCCTCATACAAATGCCATAAATGATATTGGTCTGGATATCAGTCTTTATGTAAGCTTTTAATAAAATATTGGCACTCAGAATTCATCAGTATATGAAGAGTATTATACACTATGACCTAGTTGGATTTAATCCTGGAATGCCAAGATTCTTCAACATATGAAAGTAAACATATATAATGCAACATAAACAAAAGAGAAACCTTCATGCACTAAAAGAACTTTGAGGAAGAATAAGATGGGATGACTCAGTGTTCCTGTTTTGAAAATTAAATATAAAGTGATAGTAATCGAAACAGTGTGGTAACCCAAGACAGAAGGCTATCTTGAGAACAAAGAACAAAACTGGAATTATCACAAGCCCAGGTTTCAAGCTATTACAAAACTAAATTGATAATAATAATAATAACAATAATAATAATAAACCTCAACAGTATGGAACTGGCATGGAAACTGACACATAGATCAATACAACAAAGTAACTCAGAAAAAAACTCACAGATACATAGTCAGTTAATCTACAAAAAAGTGGATAAGAAGGTACAATGAGAGAAAGGGCAGTCTTTTTTTTTTTTTTTTGGTCCTTTTATTCTTTTTTTTTTCCCTTTTTATTAATTTTTTCAGCGTAACAGTATTCATTCTTTTTGCACAACACCCAGTGCTCCATGCAAAACGTGCCCTCCCCATCACCCACCACCTGTTCCCCCAACCTCCCACCCCTGACCCTTCAAAACCCTCAGGTTGTTTTTCAGAGTCCATAGTCTCTTATGGTTCGCCTCCCCTCCCCAATGTCCATAGCCCGCTCCCCCTCTCCCAATCCCACCTCCCCCCAGCAACCCCCAGTTTGTTTTGTGAGATTAAGAGTCATTTATGGTTTGTCTCCCTCCCAATCCCATCTTGTTTCATTTATTCTTCTCCTATCCCCCTACCCCCCCATGTTGCTTCTCCATGTCCTCATATCAGGGAGATCATATGATAGTTGTCTTTCTCCGATTGACTTATTTCACTAAGCATGATACGCTCTAGTTCCATCCACCCAAAGAACAAACAATCCAATCAAGAAATGGGCAGAGGACATGAACAGACATTTCTGCAAAGAAGACATCCAGATGGCCAACAGACACATGAAAAAGTGCTCCACGTCACTCAGCATCAGGGAAATACAAATCAAAACCACAATGAGATATCACCTCACACCAGTCAGAATGGCTAAAATTAACAAGTCAGGAAATGACAGATGCTAGAGGATGTGGAGAAAGGGGAACCCTCCTCCACTGTTGGTGAGAATGCAAGCTGGTGCAACCACTCTGGAAAACAGCATGGAGGTTCCTCAAAATGTTGAAAATAGAACTACCCTATGACCCAGCAATTGCACTACTGGGTATTTACCCTAAAGATACAAACATAGTGATCCGAAGGGGCACGTGTACCCGAATGTTTATAGCAGCAATGTCTACAATAGCCAGACTATGGAAAGAACCTAGATGTCCATCAACAGATGAATGGATCAAGAAGATGTGGTATATATTCACAATGGAATACTATGCAGCCATCAAAAGAAATGAAATCTTGCCATTTGCGACGACGTGGATGGAACTAGAGAAAGGGCAGTCTTTTCAGTAATTGGTGCTGTGACAATTGGACAGCTTAATGGAAAACAATTAAACTGTGGCACTTACTACATCATACACAAATATAAACTCAAAATGGATATTATAAAAAATTTCTCAGAAAGGAAATTAATGACTTGATATCAGCCATAGAAACAGACTTCTAGATAAGACTTCTCTGGCAAGAGAAACAGAAAACCACATTAAACCCTTGGGACTACAGAAGGGTTGTTTTGCTTGTCTGTTTCTTTTCTTTTTTTTTTTTTTAATGCACAGTGAAAGAAACCATCAACAATATAAAAAGGCAATTTTCTGTTTGGGAGAAAATATTTGCAAATAATATATCCAATAAGGGCTTAATATCCAAAATATAGAAAGAATTTATACATGAAGACATAACATTCAAGAAGTCTGAATAAGTATATTTTTTTACCCTCTGGATTGACCTTGAACTCACCTATTAAAACAGCTACACATGGGGAGCCTGGGTGGCTCAGTCATTAGGCATCTGCCTTCACCTCAGGTTATGATCCCAGAGTCCTGGGATCAAGCTCTGCATGGGACCCCCTGCTCCTCTGGAAGTCTGTTTCTCCTTTCACTTACCCTGCTTGTGTTCCCTCTCACGCTGTGTCTCTCTCTGCCAAATGAGTAAATAAACTCTTTAGAGAAAATTAAAAAAAAAAAAAGCTACACAAAGTATCAGAACTCATTTCTAAACTTTGTTCTAGGGACATGCTAAGCAATTAGTATTTTCACCTTATTCATGTCTCAGTGGACATAGTCAAGTGAATACACACACAGAACACCACGTGTTATCGTTAATCTCCAAAGATACCCTGAAGTCATGATCCCTGTTTAGTCTTTATGGAGTTATCTCAAATGTCAAGGGTAGGGATGAGAAAAAAAGCATACAGACTGCTTTGAAAAATATTCAAAGTTAAAAAAAATAAATTAAAAAAAATTAAAAGAAGAAAAATATTCAAAGTTGACTCAGAAAAATGACTCCATTCCATTGAAGATGGGAAGACCAATGTCAGCTCTTCAAACCAGTAAGTTTGTAACTATGAAAGCTGATAAAAGGTACATGCCTTCTGGTATTTTTATTTTTATTTATCATTTAAGGTTGAGATACTTCTTTAAATGCTTAAGATAATTATGATTAGAATTAATAAAGAACTATCTTAAAATACTATAATTGATAATTAATACATTCAAGCATTTCATTAACTATGGAAAGTATAAGGGAAATTTTAGTTGACTAAAGTCGATTTAAAAGATATGCATTTTTAGGGTGCCTGGGTAGCTCAGTGGGTTAAAGTCTCTGCCTTCGGCTCAGGTCATGATGCCAGGGTTCAGGGGTGGAGCCCTACATTGGTCTCTCTGCTCAGCAAGGAGCCTGCTTCCTCCTCTCTCTCTGCCTGCTTCTCTGCCTACTTGTGATCTCTGTCAAATAAATAAATAAAATCTTTAAAAAATAAAAGATATGCATTTTTATATCTCTTATATATCTCACATTTTCATTTAGATATCTAATTAAAACTTAAAAAGTAAATAAATTGAGTACATACTCGTTTGCTTTAAAAAAAAAATGAAGCTCTCTTTAAACCCCAAGAAAATATTATGGAAATCTTGAAAGCATTGCTGCTGTTCCTTATAATCTATTGTGAAATGGTAATAAATATGGTGGAATTGATATTTGAATCAATGGCTGATATCTACAAGCATCGATGTACTTTTCTCAGTTTATGGTAAATTAAATTACACTAAATGGTAATATATCCATGTAAATATGATCAGTTTAATATAAAAAGTTCTCTCTGACAAAATATATAGTAAATATATGAATGCAAATGGACATGCAAATGTGAGAATTTGAACACGAGGGATTTTCAAAACAATTATTGAATTTGAAACAGACATATTATGCACTGAGGAAGGAAAAAAGTATTTTGAGTCCAGAGCTTGTCATGGACCCTCTGAAGAGCGTGAGATTGCAACTAAATAAAGAATGCTTTAGGGGCACCTGGGTGGCTCAGAGGGTTAAGCCTCTGCCTTCAGCTCAGGTCATGGTCTCAGGGTCCTGGCATGAAGCCCCACATTGCATCAGGCTCTCTGCTCAGCGGGGAGCCTGCTTCCCCTCTCTCTCTGCTTGCTGCTCTTCCTACTTGTGATCTCCCTATGTGTCAAATAAATAAATAAAATCTTTAAAAAAAAGAATGTTTTAGTATGGCCTAGGTAGCCTAAATTTTGTTTTAGAGAAGTACAGCTGATTTCATGCACGTGTAGGATGTGGTCCCATAGCTGTTGATCCTGTTGGGTGAATTCTTTGGTATTGTGGACTTTTTAAAAGATTTTATTTATTTATTTGAGAGTGAGAGAGAGAGCATGAGAGGGGAGAAGTTCAGAGGGAGAAGCAGATTCCCTTTTGAGGGTGGGAGCCTGATGCATGACTTGATCCTGGGACTCCAGGATCATAACCGGAGGTGAAGGCAGTCGCTGAACCAACTGAGTCACCCAGGTGCCCAGGCATTGTGGATTATTGACTGGATGGAAATCATTCCCATTTTCAGGTTGTCAGTTTAGGAAATGAGTGATGTCATCTATGGAAGAGTTGGTCCACTTTGGAAACAGAAGAATTTAACTGGAGTCTGATTGCACAGTGTTACACTGTTTACTTTAGAAAATGGTTTAGGGGCCATTTCATAAATGTGCTCTCTGGAAAGGAAATGGATGAGGGCCTTTATAAGTACAGTGTTGAGTCATATTGGGTAGCATTTCCATGGGCTCACATGAAACTCAGGGAATAAAGCTTGGGAGAATGAAATCTTCAACAGTGATGGTAGAAAATAAGCATTTCCTAGTTCTTTCCTGTATCTGGGGGCAGGAAGGAGTGGTGGCCATGGAAGAGGGGGACTTTTCAGCCCGGTCAGCCTGCACAGCCCCCACACAGGAGGCCCAGCTGAGTGCTGTCCAGAAGCTCTCCCCCCAGCGGAGGCAGTGGAGGGAAAGAGCTTGATGAGATAATCCAAGAACTTTTTTCCCTGTTTGTTTGGTGGAGCGGTGCCAGGTATTGGTTTTGGAGAACTTGTCTACAACCAGGGATTGATTATAAACATGTCTTTTTTTAAATTATTATTTTACCTTTTTTTCAAGCAGCAAATCTGGTTCCCCCTCTTTCCCCACAGATTAATCTCAAATCATTCCGTTGCCACCATTCCCGCAGGTCAAGGAGAGCTTAAACAACTTCCTCTGCCTTGGTTCTCTTTTTCTTTTATTTTTTTAAATTTTTTGCATCAGTATTAGTGTTTTTGCCTACTTTGCCTCTTTATTCAAAAATGTAAACTTCCTTTGTTAACCTATGGACATGTCCATATATGGAGATAGTTGGGTCCAAAAGAATAGGATTATTTTTAACACAAATTTTGCCCAGCTGTACTGCTTTCTGTGTCTAACTATGGGGAACCAGAAAAGACCTCGAATAGCCAAAGGAATATTGAAGAACAAAGCCAAAGTTGGTGGCATTACAATTCCGGACTTCAAGCTCTATTACAAAGCTGTCATCATCAAGACAGCATGGTACTGGCACAAAAACAGACACATAGATCAGTGGAACAGAATAGAGAGCCCAGAAATCGACCCTCAACTCTATGGTCAACTAATCTTCGACAAAGCAGGAAAGAATGTCCAATGGAAAAAAGACAGCCTCTTCAATAAATGGTGCTGGGAAAATTGGACAGCCACATGCAGAAAAATGAAATTGGACCACTTCCTTACACCACACACAAAAATAGACTCCAAATGGTTGAAGGACCTCAATGTGAGAAAGGAATCCATCAAAATCCTTGAGGAGAATGCAGGCAGCAACCTCTTCGACCTCAGCCGTAGCAACATCTTCCTAGGAACAACGGCAAAGGCAAGGGAAGCAAGGGCAAAAATGAACTGTTGGGATTTCATCAAGATCAAAAGCTTTTGCACAGCAAAGGAAACAGTTAACAAAACCAAAAGACAACTGACAGAATGGGAGAAGATATTTGCAAACGACATATCAGATAAAGGGCTAGTATCCAAAATCTATAAGGAACTTAGCAAACTCAACACCCAAAGAACAAACAATCCAATCAAGAAATGGGCAGAGGACATGAACAGACATTTCTGCAAAGAAGACATCCAGATGGCCAACAGACACATGAAAAAGTGCTCCACGTCACTCGGCATCAGGGAAATACAAATCAAAACCACAATGAGATATCACCTCACACCAGTCAGAATGGCTAAAATGAACAAGTCAGGAAATGACAGATGCTGGAGAGGATGTGGAGAAAGGGGAACCCTCCTCCACTGTTGGTGGGAATGCAAGCTGGTGCAACCACTCTGGAAAACAGCATGGAGGTTCCTCAAAATGTTGAAAATAGAACTACCCTATGACCCAGCAATTGCACTACTGGGTATTTACCCTAAAGATACAAACATAGTGATCCGAAGGGGCACGTGTACCCGAATGTTTATAGCAGCAATGTCTACAATAGCCAGACTATGGAAAGAACCTAGATGTTCATCAACAGATGAATGGATCAAGAAGATGTGGTATATATACACAATGGAATACTATGCAGCCATCAAAAGAAATGAAATCTTGCCATTTGCGACGATGTGGATGGAACTAGAGCGTATCATGCTTAGTGAAATAAGTCAATCGGAGAAAGACAACTATCATATGATCTCCCTGATATGAGGACATGGAGAAGCAACATGGGGGGGTAGGAGATAGGAGAAGAATAAATGAAACAAGATGGGATTGGGAGGGAGACAAACCATAAATGACTCTTAATCTCACAAAACAAACTGGGGGTTGCTGCGGGGAGGTGGGATTGGGGGAGGGGGAGCGGGCTATGGACATTGGGGAGGGGAAGCGAACCATAAGAGACTATGGACTCTGAAAAACAACCTGAGGGTTTTGAAGGGTCAGGGGTGGGAGGTTGGGGCAACCTGAGGGTTTTGAAGGGTCAGGGGTGGGAGGTTGGGGGAACAGGTGGTGGGTAATGGAGAGGGCACGTTTTGCATGGAGCACTGGGTGTTGTGCAAAAAGAATGAATACTGTTACGCTGAAAAAATAAATAAAATGAGAAAAAAAAAAAAAATGACTTTGGGGCATGTGGGTGGCTAAGTCAGTTAAACTTTTACCTTAGGCTCAGGTCATGTTCCCAGAGTCCTGATAGTGAGCCCTACATCTGGCTCCCTGATGGGTGGGGTGCCTGCTTATCTCTCTCCTGCTCCCTTTACTTATGTTTTCTGTTAAATAAATAAATACAATCATTTAAAAGAAGTCAACTTAAAAATACATAAAAATAAATAAATAAAATTTTCCTTGCCTCTCACTAACTTTCCAGTGCAATAATAGTTACATCTGTGAGAGCAAAGTAGGATGCTTTGTGAAAATCACTGAGTGTTTTTTCAACTTTTAAGGAAGAATGTCCCTGAGAAATCCAAGGATGACATGTGTATGGATAAAAATGTATGATAGTAAGTATGCTGATTTTAGTGACAGTGGTGAAGATGGTAAAAAATATCACAGCTACTGTGCATGGGTCACTCATGCCACTCGGATTTTACATATCCAGTACAAATTATGCCATTCAGTCTTGTTATACTTTTTGTTTGTTCTTCAGATTTCTTTTGGTATAAGTGACAAAAATTTTATATATTTAAGGTGCACAGCTTCATTTAAGATACTTATACTTTACAATAATCACCAAAATCAAAGTGAATATCCACCAATTCAATTAGCTTGTGTGTGTGTGTGTGTGTGTGTGTGTGTGTGTGTGTGTGTGTGTGTAAGAACATTACCAACTGATGAGGTATGCAGTAACAGAAAATTTCAAATATACAATGTTGTTAACTATATATAAATTGCTATAAATAGATCTTTTCAACATAGATCCTGGAAACATAGCATTTGACTCACATCTTCCCATTTCTCACTGCCTGTAGTCACTGACAATTGTCATTCTACTCTTTACTTCTAAAGATTGACTATTAGATTTCATATACAATTATAATTATGTTTGTCTTTCTGTGTTTGGCTTATTTCACTTCTCTCAGTGTCCTCCAGGTTCTTCCATGTTGCTGTTATTTCATTTTTCCATTCATTTGTCAATGCATATGTAAAATTAATTTCCATATTTTATCTATTGTGGGTCACACTGCAATAATGATTACAAGAGTAAAGAATAGCTTCAAATTTGATTTCATATCAACTTATTTCTTTTGCATATATAGCCAGAATTGGGATTGTTGGAACATAGGAAAATTTTACTTTTAAATTTTGAAGAACTTCTATACTATTTTCCATAATGGCTGTACTAATTTTCAGTCACATCAATAGTGCTCAAGTGATGTGTTTTCTCCACATTCTCTCCAACTCTCATTATTTTTTTTTCAATTTGGGTAATATCCATTCTAAGAAGTGTGGGATCATATCTCATGATTTTGATCTGCTTTACTTGTGAGGTTGGGGCTCAGAGAGTGAATTCACTAATCCAAGTTCACATTTATAGTAAGAGACTGCTAACATTAGATCTAGAATTGGCTCCAAAAATCTGCAGCATGCTTTGCAATAAAGCAAAATAAACCTCACTTCAATCTGAACCCAAACTCAAAGTATATACTGATAAATCAGATATCTCTCCATATATCTGTCTACCGACTTATGTATTTATCAGTTCTAATTCACAATTGTGATATTTCATGAAGGTATACATAGAAGCAATAGTAACATGCACATATTAATACTGTGAATTTTAGATCTCTGTGCATTATAAAATCCTTAGGGGCACAAGCTCTGTAACCATCTAAACAAATAAGAATACACATTGCATAAATATTTAAAAAGAGAATTTATTCCTAAGTCACTAAATCATTCTGAACTCTGTACTGTATATTCTTTTTTTAAATATTTTATTTATTTATTTGACAGAGAGAGAGAGGTCACAAGTAGGCAGAGAGGCAGGCAGAGAGAGAGGGAGAAACAGGCTCCCCACTGAGCAGAGAGCCCTATGCAGGGCTTGATCCCAGGACCCTGAGATCATGACCTGAGCCAAAGGCAGAGGCTTAAACCACTGAGCCACCCAGGTGCCCCTGCACTGTATATTCTTTTTAATAGAAGCTGTTATGGAAACATTAGAAGGCACAAAAAATTCCATGTATGACTCATTGCAGAGATATTGTAGGGCACTGTCTTTGGCAAGACTCTAGAGGATTCTCCTTTCTGTAATCTGATTCATTCTAGGAAAGTCATTTCACAATATTTTAAAACCTATATAACTGAAAGCGATTCAAAATAATTATTATCTACAGACATTACAGATACAAGTGTGAACACAATTTTCAATGAACCAAGGTAGACTCTGTGCAGCCAGTAGGTTCAAGGTAGTCCTGGGGCAAAAGTCCTGATAGGTCCTTTAGGGAACTCTTCCCCTATAGGTGAGTAACCTGAGGGTTTTGAAGGGTCAGGGGTGGGAGGTTGGGGGAACAGGTGGTGGGTAATGGGGAGGGCACGTTTTGCATGGAGCACTGGGTGTTGTGCAAAAAGAATGAATACTGTTACGCTGAAAAAATAAATAAAATGGAAGAAATTAAAAAAAAAGAAGCTTATTTTGCTAAAGTACATACAAAAATATGACAGAGTTCTTGAAAAGAGAAGGCAACCCAAATTTATATGAAAACTGGTGCTATTTTTTTAGTCTGAGATTCTTATAAAATTTTAGGCAAAGTGATAGAAAATTCTTAGTTCAATGCACATTCTTGTTGGAGCTATGCAATAATCAGACAAAATTGATTGTGACCAGACATATTTTGTCATCTGAATGATATATTTTTGACATTCATTTGCTTCAGGGGAAAACTCTACATTGTCTGGTATCTAGAGGACACATTTCTAGATTTGCCACTGGATCATTATATAGTTTTATATAAATTACTTCTCATCACATGGAATCCACATTGAATCTTTATAATAATAATCCTATATTTGAAAAATCTCTTTATTCCATACATATGTGAATCAATAAAGGGAGATGTTTTTCAAGTTTTACTTCCAATTGAATAGGAACATGAGAAACATAGGAAAAAGAATATCTGTAATACTGATAATCCTTGTTAAATGTTATTAAAGTAAATTAAAACTGGCAATGTGAAAATTATTTATAAATGACATTATTTAGAGGAACTTCTTCATTATGATGTAGGAATAAACTGAATATATACATTTACAAAGCAATTTACAGAGGAGATATTAAAAGAGGAGAATGATGCTTTGTGAGGAAAGTCACCTAGGGCAACTTTTGTATAGGGAAGGACATGGATTAGAGTTCACTGAGAGAATCTGGAAGTGATGTGTGTATTCTCTATACTCTTGATTAAAGTATTTTTGCGGGTAACAAGAGAAACTATGGTTGAGACTGCAGATGAGAGCAAACAAGAAATATCTTGAACTGACAATACCAAAGCACTAAAACAATTTATTTATAAATAAATAACTTTTATGCATTCTTGACTCTGTTTCATCTATAGTAGATTTTTAATTAAAACTTTTATATTTTTATTTTAATTTCTTTTTAGTTTTGGACAGTTAACTATGATTTTTTTTTTTTTTTTTTTTTTTTTTTTTTTTAGTATATGTGCTGCCGAAGCGAGCACCAGTTAACTATTTTTTACTTCATAATTGTTGCCTAAAATATTTTGTGTTAAGATAGACTTCTTGGTCGGGCGGCAGCCATCAGCTCAAAGATAGGCCAAGATGGGCGCTTACAAGTACATCCAGGAGCTATGGAGGAAGAAGCAGTCCGATGTAATGCGCTTTCTTCTCAGGGTGCGCTGCTGGCAGTACCGCCAGCTCTCTGCGCTCCACAGGGCCCCCCGCCCAACGCGGCCCAATAAAGCGCGCAGGCTGGGGTACAAGGCCAAGCAAGGTTATGTCATATATCGGATTCGTGTGCGTCGTGGTGGCCGCAAACGCCCTGTTCCTAAGGGTGCTACCTACGGCAAGCCTGTCCATCATGGTGTTAATCAGCTAAAGTTTGCACGAAGCCTTCAGTCTGTTGCGGAGGAGCGAGCTGGACGTCACTGTGGGGCTCTAAGAGTCTTGAATTCTTACTGGGTTGGTGAAGATTCCACATACAAATTCTTTGAGGTTATCCTCATTGATCCATTCCATAAAGCTATCAGAAGAAATCCTGACACCCAGTGGATTACCAAACCAGTTCACAAGCACAGGGAGATGCGAGGGCTGACATCTGCAGGCCGAAAGAGCCGTGGCCTTGGAAAGGGTCACAAGTTCCACCACACTATTGGTGGTTCTCGCCGTGCAGCATGGAGAAGACGCAATACTCTCCAGCTCCACCGTTACCGCTAATCAAAGTAATGTTTGTAAAATTCTTACCTAATAAACAATTTAGGACAGTCAAAAAAAAAAAAAAAAAAGATAGACTTCTTTTTAAATACAAATTTAATGTATATAAATATATGCATCTACTTACCAACTATGTTAAGACAGGATATCCAAAGAATTTCCTTAATTGTCTAAACATAATTTATCATCAGCTGTCTGTAGTCATATTGGTGGTTGTATCAACCTCAAGAGACTTTGGTCAGGATTAAATAAAATTAATTCCAGGCGTAAATCTTGACATGTGGTAGGTTCCACCCTATGGAGATGGTCAATGAAAGTGTATAATTCTATCTTCTCTGCCATGTGTGGACCTTGTTCAGGTTCAAGCCTTAGTTCTCCTATTCGCTAAGAAACCAACTCTTTCCCTTTTTCTCCACTGCATATTACCAGTAATGCTGATGCCAGACCCAAATGTTCTAGCGAAGGTTAAAAGACTGAAGCAGGCACAAATCTTTTGCAAATTAAATAGGCTAGTTTTCATTATGTCATTGGATAAAATGAAAATAAGGGGGAAATAATCTAATTATTTTTACATGAAAATATATTTCTTCACGTTAGAGTTTGTAACCAGATATTCAATATCTCAAGTGGCTTCCGTGTCAGATGCAATGCGTCTTTGCCTTATAAACCCAACCACCTTCCCAGGTTTTCCTCTGGAAATTGTCAGTGACCACCCAATAATTGAAAAGCAATTGCTTCCTATAGACTCAGCACCCTGATGTGGGTATTTTGCAGAAGATTAGGAGATGCACACCTGCAATAATTTGAATACAGGTAAATTACTAACTGAAATAACTTTTTTAAAACACTTTAGTATATTACTCCAAGAATGGATGGATATGGCATCAACAAACCACAGGATAAAATGACAGTTTCATAGCTTATGCCTCTTGACACCAAGGCAAATTCTTCAAATTCGTTTACAATTTTTCCTAGTAGTTCATCAATATTTTAAACAATACGCTCATCTCTAATGCTTGATTCCTAAATCCAAAATACCAGACCATGATTTGTAACTCAGTCCACTGTGGATAAAGAGTCACCCCCTTCCTACAACATCAACGTTTTCCCCTTCCCTCCCCAATCTATCAACATAGCCACACACTACATTATGTCTGAGGATACGCATCAAGAGCTTTGCTTCATCTCATGGAATGTATTGTTCACATATAAAATATACAACAGTATTTTGAAACATGTTATTTTATACGCATGACTATATAGATTTCATCTCATATTACCATAATTTCTCCCAAGGAGAATTTAGGATATCAGTCTACCTCATTTTGAGGATTATCAAGAAATTGTTTTCAAGATAATATTTAGAATTTTCAAGAAGATGCTATTTAATAGATTAATTATGTTATTTTTCTGTGCTCTTTACCTCAAATTTCATCAATGTAGTTCACATATTGGTTTAGAGAAAAGCTCTTTTTATAATATTAACTTAAGAGTAAATAAGTGTTTTGACAAAAAGAAATTGATGTCATAGGCATTTACAGAAATGCCCATAAGTATATGTTGGGTCACCTTATATTATTCCTCTCATTCTCTTAACTGTCCTAAGTGTCAGATTTTGTGTTTCACTGTTGCTTCTGGTTGATTCTCATCAATTTATCTTTTGACACTTTTATTAAATTTATTATTTTAATTATTTTCATTTATTTTAAAAAGTCTTTTATTGTTATTGGGCACTTTATTTTATAAAATACATGACATTTTTACTTTGGATTTAACACAGTCTCACATTCCCCTGAAGACATAAGATTTTTTTTTTTGTAAAAGTTTCTTGCATATATCCTTTTTAAAAATTTAATTTTATCTTTTCAGTGTTCCTAGATTCAGTGTTTATGCACCACACCAAGTGTTCCATGCAATACATGCCCTCCTTAATACCGACAGCCAGGCATTTATGTAAGTCATTTTTAATTCAGTGTACATGTGTGTGTGTGTGTGTGTGTGTGTGTGTGTGTGTGTGTGTATCTTTCATATAACAAATTCCTCAATATTCTGATGGCTTTGTTCCTAGAAAAGTATGATACTGAAGCATAGAGTCCTTTGTTGGTGTTTCCTCCCAGATGGTACTCCTTTTGGAGAAGATTCCCTCCACTCCTTCCTACTTAGAATATTCTCAAAATACCATTTCTCCTACTCCTTTTAAGTGTCTATTCCTTAAAATGTCTTCACCCCAAATGTTCTTATCACCAATTCCACCCTCTATTCTGTTTCCCACTCCGTTTTACCTTATGCAGATTTACTGCTTTATTATTATGTGAGTTGAGCTTTATGACAGAGGATGATACATATAGGAGCTAAACTCACACATATCAAAAAATGGAAAGAGTTTGAGGCACCTGGGTGGCTCAGAGGGTTAATCCTCGGCCTTCGGCTCAGTTCATGATCCCAGGGTCCTGGGATCGAGCCCCACATCGGGCTCCCTGCTCAGCAGGGAACCTGCTTCCCCCCCCTCTCTCTGCCTGCCTCTCTATCTGCTTGTGACCTCTCTATCTCTCTCTGTGTCAAATAAATTTAAAAAAAAAGAAAATTCTTAAAAATTGAAAGAGTTTCCAGTACACAAACGCAAGAGGTCAAGCAGAAAAAAGAAAGATGTCATAAAGCAATGCAGAATGTTATATAATTAATGAGGCGCAAAAAAACAATACAGATATTTTCAGAGAGTGTAAGCAGAGTCAAGGAACCACAATAAAATGCTAGAGAAAATTGTCAGGAAAGTAGTTTCTTTAAAGTATTTGAATATTGAGTGAGGAGGACGAAATCTACTTCCTATAATTTATAGTTGTCAATAACACTTCATTGTAGATTTCTGGGCAAAAAAGAAACAGATACTAAGTCTTGGCATCAAAACCACCAAGTGATCAAACCAAAAGGATATATATCTACAGCATAACCTGATAGGACTACTATAGTTTCAGAAATCCTAGGGCTTAATTACAAATAAAAAAAAAAATCACTGTCAAAGTGTGATAAAATATACTCAAGTATGGGTCTATAATTTATACATTTACACTGCCTTATAATGCATACTTAACAAGTATAAAGCCTGATGTTGATAATAACTAAACTTACACAGGAAAATAAAATATGTGTATGTGTATCTCAATAAAGTCACAAAAATATATTATCCTTAATAATTTACTCATTTCCATTAAGTATTTTGGGGATGGATATTTATATGTCACCAAGATTTTAACTATGAGGAAATTTTTTTTCAAAATATGTGTTAATTTTTTAAGAGCTGCAATATGTCCCGAATAAATCACAGTAGAACTAAAATAATGAATTAATAATTCATTAACCTACTATGTATCTCTCTTTAGGGAAAATGAAGTTACTGTCCCATGGAAAATATTAACTAAACACCAACTGATTCTTCTTATTGGGGGTATTCCCACCATCAAGCATTGGCCTGGGTTTCTTCACTCTTAGCTTTCTTATTTTCCTAATGGCTCTGTTTGGTAACCTGTCCATAATCATCCTAATCCTCCTGAACACCCATCTCCATACACCCATGTATTTCCTACTTAGTCATGTCCCTTAAGGAACTGTACTACATCTCCAGTATGGTTCCTAAGATGGTTTCTGATAATCAGTCTGGAAATAAGTATATTTCTTTCTTTGGGTCTACAATTCTGAGTTTCTTCTTCATTGATTTATCTGATGCAGAAGGATTACTATTGACCTCTGTGGTCTATGATCATTATGCAGCAATTTGCTTTCCTCTCCACTATGCTACTTGTATGATCAAAAGAGAGTGTGTGGTGATCACAAGAGGATCTTGGATGATAGGCTCAATCAACTCCTGGGCCCACACTGCATATGATTTATGTACCCCTTTTTGTAGATGTGGAGCCATCAACAATTGATTTTATGATGTCCCAGCCATGTCATGCATGGACAACTGTGTCTGAGTACAAAGTTTTTGTAAGCATCACCCTCTTCCTTGTGTTTCCTTGACCTGCAGCAACCATCTCACTGTAATGACTTTCTACTATGCACCCTTAGTTTACACATACTTATGCCCTAGATCCTTCCAATCTCCCACAGAGGACAAGGTCCTTGCTGTCTTCTACACCATCCTGACCCTAGTGCTCAACCTGATCATTTACAGCCTGAGAAACAGGGTGAAGCAGACCCTGAGAAGACTAATTCAGAGGATCTGCTCTATAAAAATGTAACAAAGTTCATACAATGAGCCCTGCTGCTTAGAAGTCCATTAATTTCACCTTGTACACTCTTTTAGAACAATGTCATTCCAGGATTTAAGATGAAGATTTCATTAATCCAGAAAAAAAATAATAAAGATTTGACAAAATAATTATATGTTACCAATCACTCTATTTTTCTGGTAATTTTTCTTTTTTCTTTCTTTTTTTCCCCAAATAATTTATTAAATGTAGGTTGAAGCCTAAAAGCCACAGATATTCTCAATAGTTTGGGTACCTAAGTAATACAGTAAATTGGACCACAGTAGCCAAAATATGGAAGGAGTCTAGTTGACCATTGGCAAATGAATGACTGAAGAAAATATGTTATATATACCATTATATAAAATATATACATATATATGTATATATCTATATGTAAATTGTATCTATACATATGTATATTTCTATAGATATACAGATATAATCTATAGATATATAACATGTGTTTTATATATATATATAGATATGTACACATATATAGATATGTAATGCATATTAGACATCAGATATATAGGTATATAATAAAATATTACTAAGCCATGAAAACAGAATGAATTTTTGTGATTTGCAGTGACACGAATGAAGCTAGAGAGTATTACTCCAAGCGAAGTAAGTCAGAGAAAGACATCATTGAGTTTTCACTCATATGGGAATTCATAAAAGAAAGGAGCAAAGGGGAAAAAAAAAGAGAGAGGTAAATCAATAAACAGATCTGTAACTCTAATGAAAAAGCAGAAGGTCACCTAAGGGTGGGTGGTTGGAATGGGTTAAATTGGGAATGGGGATTAAGGGTACACATGTGATGAGTACCAGGTGTTGTGTGGAAGTGATGAATCACCATATTATATACCTACAACTAATATTGTTCCATATATTATCTAACTGGAATTAAAGTTAAATCTTACATGGTGACCAATGATAAAACTGTATCTACAGTGGACAATTGGTGTAGCAGCATAGACTGCTTTTAAATTAATTCCCTTCTGGGGCGCCTGGGTGGCTCAGTGGGTTAAATCCTCTGCCTTTGGCTCAGGTCATGTTCCCAGGGTCCTGGGATTGAGCCCGATGTCAGGCTCTCTGCTCCATGGGGAGCCTGCTTATCCTCTCTCTCTGCCTTCCTCTCTGCCTAGTTGTGATTTCTGGTATATATACACAATGGAATACTATGCAGCCATCAAAAGAAATGAAATCTTGCCATTTGCGACAACATGGATGGAACTAGAGGGTATCATGCTTAGTGAAATAAGTCAATCAGAGAAAGACAACTATCATATGATCTCCCTGATATGAGGACATGGAGAAGCAACATGGGGGGTTAGGGGGATAGGAGAAGAATAAATGAAACAAGATGGGATTGAGAGGGAGACAAACCATAAATGACTCTTAATCTCACAAAACAAACTGGGGGTTGCTGGGGGGAGGTGGGGTTGGGAGAGGGGGAGGGGGTTATGGACATTGGGGAGAGTATGTGCTATCGTGAGTGCTGTGAAGTGTGTAAACCTAGCAATTCACAGACCTGTACCCCTGGGGATAAAAATACATTATATGTTTATAAAAAAAAATTGGAAGGGGAGGTGAACCATAAGAGACTATGGACTCTGAAAAACAACCTGAGGATTTTGAAGGGTCAGGGGTGGGAGGTTGGGGGAACAGGTGGTGGGTAATAGGGAAGACATGTATTGCATGGAGCACTGGGTGTTGTGCAGAAATAATGAATACTGTTACACTGAAAAAATAAATTAATTAAATTAAAAAATAGGTAAAAAAACAAAAACAAATAAATAAAATATTTTTAAAAATAAATTAATTCCCTTCAATAGCACTTAAATGTGTAATGGAGTTCACCTTGATTTAATTTTTACAAATAGTTTTCAGTGTTTATGCCTGGAAACAGGAGTTTAAAAATATTCTGCATCAATGATCAATTGTACTACTGATCAATTAATAAAGCAATATAACATAATTATATTTGGAAAAGTGAGTATAAATATATACATAAAATAACACACACATACATACGCACGCATATGTATAACATACAAACATAAAATGTAAAACCCTGAATTATATTGAAAGAGATTAATTTAGCACACTTAAATGTGGAGTGTTCCTGAATTAAAGCAAATCCCTCTCATAGCTAGGGTTTTGTGAGATTGCATTTCCACCTACAGTAGACAGAAAAATTATAGAACCATGGTGGTTCTGTGAAATTTTGATGACTTTCAGAAAAGGGCTCTTCTCTGTTCTTCATACCACCAGAGGTTCCTATAATAATAATAACCATCCTTTTTTGTCTGGACAGCATCAACTTTGATGCTTAAAGCTTATCAGATTCAGTAGAATTATCAATAGAATATACCTAGTAACCATCGGTCTTCTAAAGTCCATTGTTCTTAAAGTACCAGCAGTCACTTTATTATACTCACCAGTGTAGCTTAGGCCATTGTAATCTGTAGCCATTCACATAAAAGGGATTTAGTACAACAGCATTTCCAACATTTTTTTTTAATAAATCTACCAGTGACTGGGTTCCCTGGGTGACTCAGTGGGTTAAGCATCTAACACTCGATTTTATCTCAGGTCTTGTGAGATGTAGCCCCAATATTGGGCTCCAAGCATGGTGTAGAACCTGCTTAAGATTCTCACTCCCTCTCACTCTGCCCCTCCACTTACCCCCTAAAATTAAAAAGTATAATAAAAATTAAAAAGCAACCCATCAGGGAGATTCAAATTAAAACTACATTTAGATACCACCTGATACCAGTAAGAATGGCCAAAATTAGCAAGACAGGAAACAACGTGTGTTGGAGAGGATGTGGAGAAAGGGGAACCCTCTTCCACTGTTGGTGGGAATGCAAGTTGGTGCAGCCACTTTGGAGAACAGTGTGGAGATTCCTCAAGAAATTAAGAATAGAGCTTCCCTATGACCCTGCAATTGCACTGCTGGGTATTTACCCCAAAGATACAGATGTAGTGAAAAGAAGGGCCATCTGTACTGCAATGTTTATTGCAGCAATGGCCACGGTCGCCAAACTGTGGAAAGAACCAAGATGCCCTTCAATGGATGAATGGATAAGGAAGATGTGGTCCATATACACAATGGAGTATTATGCCTCCATCAGAAAGGATGAATACCCAACTTTTGTAGCAACATGGACGGGACTGGAAGAGATTATGCTGAGCAAAATAAGTCAAGCAGAGAGAGCGAATCATCATATGGTTTCACTTATTTGTGGAGCATAACAAAGAACACGGAGGACATGGGGAGATGGAGAGGAGAGGGAGTTGAGGGAAACTGGAAGGGAAGATGAACCATGAGAGACTATGGACTCTGAAAAACAACCAGAGGGTTTTGAAGGGGCGGGGGGGTGGGAGGTTGAGGAACAAGGTGGTGGGTAATAGGGAGGCCACGTACTGCATGGAGCACTAGGTGTGGTGCAAAAACAATGAACACTGTTAAGATGAAAATAAAGAAATTAAAAAAAATTAAAAAGCATTCAGATGTCTAATTCTCATATATAATTTAAAAAACAGTGTCATTTAAAAGAGATGCCAGCATTGTGTCAGCACTAGGAACTCACAGATCTCCATTTAAGTAATGCAGGATGAAGTTCCCCAGCCAGGTCACCTGTTTTATTGGTACACCTCCACCTTTTTTAAAATATAGTGCAGGAAAACTGTGTTCACATTTTCATAAATGTAAGCCCAATATATTCAATAAACATGCTAGAGTAATCGATTTCAAAAAAGGGTGGGTAACAGGGTTATATAAATTTCTGTATTTGGCTTTCAATCCAGAATTATCTGAGTTAGATTCCTATTAATAATAATTTTTTTAAAGGGACCTGGTGAAACCAGAAATGCCCTTTACTTTTTCTGCAGTGGGAATACCTTGAAGTTTAGATCCCAGAGACTGATTTTCTTTCATGAACAGCACCAGTAGGCAGGACTGGGGTTACCAGGAAGTAGCTAGCTGAGGCACTTGTCCTTCACCAGAAATATTCTCTGTGCTCAGGGAAGTACAGGGAGGGGAGTTCTCATCCACCCACTGGGTACCAATCGAGTTTCATACCTTCAAGGAAGAGGTATGCCAAAGGGTCCCCTGAGGTTGTTCCTGTCACAGAAACACACCATAAGGCTGTAAAGTCTTGGGAATAAACATGTGAAGTGGAAATGAAATGATGCGCACCATTTCCTTAGACATGTTTAAGTGTTCTCTCGGTGTGGATGCCTCTTCCTTCTGTTTCTTTTTCTCTTTGCCCCATAATACTATTCCTAACTGATTGGAGTATCTGACACAGATTGCGTGTGTGTTGGTTTTATACGTTTCTATAATTATGGCTGCAAACTGAAAAAAAAAAAAAAACTGCTTTAAGAGAGTGTTTTCTATTTCTCTCTCTGATAGCACCATCAAAATAAGCTTCTATTAAAGAAACAATCTAACTTGATAAACAAAACTGATTCATTTCCTGGTTTATGTTAGTCAACAGCAAACCAAAAGATCATTTTTGAAATGACAAGTGCTAATCATGATTAATTATTGAATTTCGTGCTGGAAGCAAAAAAATGATATTTTATACCTTCCAAGTATTATTTGCAGAATTGAATTTATACAAGACACCTCCAAGAAATTAAAGTAATGAAAAATTCACAAAGTATTATCATCAATTACCAACTATTTTTAATTTTAAATCAAACTAAGTGACTTAATAAGTATGTCTGTACTCTGGGAACAAAGCTTTGTGAAAGTCTGACTTGAACCAGGAAGATTGGGATTTCCATGAAGGCAGGAGCTCAGTAGCTCCTGCTTCCTGCTCAGTCTTTAACAAGTAGAGCAGTAGATACTGTTTCTCCCCACTGGGAGAGAGTTGGTACATACCATATGTATGTATTTTATTTCATTTTTCTTTATTTCGAAATGGTCACCAAGAATGTGCAAGGAACAAAGTCAAGAACCAGAAAATGGCACCACAGGGGAGGTTGCAGAACCAGAAGTAGAAGAAAGACAGAGAGGATTTCACAGAGAAAAGAGCAGTTGGAAAGTGACCCTTCTGCTGGGGCAGCACTGAGGGAGTGGGGAAGGGTCTGGCAGGAAGCAGCCAAGACTCTTGGAATTCCTACCCATGGGACAAATAGAGAGATGTATTTCAAAAGAGAGCTACAGCCACCTCCCTCCCACATGCAAGACCACCAACCCTGCCGGGATGCAGCACAGTGGGACCCAGCTGTGCATTAGATCTGGTGCTGGAGGAGAGAAGCAGGTGCTACCAGGAACATGAGAATACATATGATATGTACCAACTCTCTCCCAGTGGGGAGAAACAGTATGTACTGCTGAGAATCCACCATCCAGCCACCTAGAGCCCCTTCAGCAGGGAACAGGGCCAGTGCCTCCTTTGACTGGGCCTGTGAACTACACTGCCCAGGTCACGCTCAGTTACATCTATGGATTGGAGGGTCTTGGCTAGTGTGAACAGGACAACCTGACTGAGGAGGTGAGTGTGGACTGGACTAAGCATCCACAGCTGGGCCATGGATTGCCAGGCACTGCTGGTGAAGTGTCTACTACTACTACTACTACTACTACTACTACTACTACTACTGTAGGAGAAATGCAAATAGTTCTAGTGGGTGCTCATGGCAAGGGGTGGGAGGGAATGGGGTCATCATCCATTCATTCTCTCGTTCCTGATGGTGCACCAGGCTCCCTATGCTTTTGCTTCCAAACTTGTTGCCCCCTCAGGTAGGGTATGCTCTGGCTAGAGGAGCCCAGTCAGCCCAGATACAGGCCAGCATTCAGGTGTGGACCTCCAGGGGTCCCTAATGAACCTCTGGAGACTAGTCTGGCTTGGGGTGGACCTTTACCTTTTCTTTCACATCGGGGCAGGTATTGCCCATCTGTGCACTTCTCCCCATGGGGACAACAACCTTGTGTGGCAGGACAGGTCTCCTGCAGATACCCAGGAGCAAATTCATCACCCTAACCGACGTTGCTCCCTGGTCCAATCACCTAGAGAAAACTTGAGTGTCCAGTGTCCAAACCTGAGCAAAAGACGTGCTCAAGAGGTAGGGGGATCTCCCCAGTACCTGAGGGAGGTTAACCAGTCACCCACCATACCAGGAACTGTACAGGGTTGCACTAACTGAAGTCCCCCTTCCTGTCCTCTTGGCAGGGCAGGAAGCCAGAGGGCCTGGGTACACCTGTGCCAGCACCACAGTTACATTCCTGATTAATGTGAACATTTCCTATGGGTAGGAAAACTCTCTTATGGTTGTCCTCTGCATTTTGCATCCCTTAGTCATTGATTAAAATTCACAGAATGTGCTTTCCCTTATCTATGCCTTCATCCACTTGCAGACATATTAACGCTGTATACAACTTGAGGTGAAAACTGAGTAAAAGGAAGGTCTGGTAATTATTACTGTATTACTGCTGAAACTACTGCCTGTTATAACCAGATGCATTCAGCCTGGTGAGTGTGGGAGACAGAACTACTTCCATGCCCAGGACTGACACTTGAGTGTTCTTTGGTATCCACTAAGTTTGCATTGTCTTCTGGTTGGAGCTGTTGTAGACGTGCTAGGGACAAGCTGCAGTTTCAGTCCTCAGCTGAAATAAGTGGTGTGGGGTATCTGCTGGTGTTCTCTAGTTCCCCTTTCTTAACTTAAAAAATGGTAGAATGGCAAACAGTGGGTAGTGGTTGGAGTTTGTTCATGGGTCTTGGTAATACAGAATATGAGTTCGTTTGGCCCTTCACCAGATGCTACAACTGCAAACTTTCCTTGCTCCCTCAGGGACCCTAGAATCAGGGGAAAGTGTTGAAAGAGAAGAGATCTCCAGAGCACCCAAATGGATTGGATTCTGCTGTTCTAGGTGGAGTGTAAGTGTTAAGTAGGAAAGATGAGCTTAAAACTGGTATTAAATGAATATATGACATCTTTCTCCATTCATCTGTATGTGGACATTTGAGATCATTACATATTTGGACAATTGTGGATATTTCTCCTATAAACATTGGGGAAACAAGCATTGCTTTGAATTGTTACAAGCACTGCTTTGAATTGTTACATTTCTATCCTTTGGATAAATGCATAGTAGAGCAATTGCTGCATCACAGGATAGTTCTTTTTTTTTTTTTAAGTTTTACTTTATTTGATAAAGACACCATGAGTAGGGAGGGGAAGAGGGAGAGACACACTCGTGGCTGAGCAGGAAGTCCATGGTGGGGCTGAACCTGGGATCATGACCTGAGCCAAAGCCAAGTGTTTATCTGACTGAGCCACCTAGGAGACCTGAGTACTTCTATTTTTGGCTTTCTGAGAAAACTCTATACCATTTCTGGAGTGGCTGTACCAACTGGCATTTCCACCCACTCTGAAAGAATATTCCCCTTTTTCTTCAGCCTAACCATCATATGTTGTTTCCTGTCTTCTTAAATTTAGCCAAACTGACCAGTGTGAGATGCTATCTGTTAATGCTCTGTGTATGTATTTCCCTGATGCGGGGGAGCAAGATGGCGGGGAAGTAGGAGGAGGCACCATTTCAACCTGTACCCTAAAGTGAGCTGATTACCTACCAAAGAACTCCGACCACCCATGAAATCAGCCTGAGATCAGAATTATACACGTCTGTATCTCTACTGGAGCAGAAGACGCCAGTGGCAGGTAAAGCAGACTGGGAGCATCGGACTGATATCGGAAGATAAACAAAAGGGGGAGGGAGCCACCAGAGGTGACTGATTGGAAAGTAACACCCCAACACGAGAGTGCTCTGCGTCTGGGGACCAGCATTAACTTGGAGTCTGGTTGAAAGCACTCAAAAAACAAACAGCAAAGGATCGCGGTGGGGGGGGGTAATAGTGGGAACCTGGGTGGTTAGGGTCAGGGACCTAAGTCCCTGGACCCAGGACAGCCTCCCCTGGCGTGGAGCCAGAGAGAGTGCGGCGGAGAAATCAGGTCTTGGTCCCTGAGCCGCGAGTGCACCTGAACGCCAGCGTGCCTGAGAACGAGTGGGGTCTGTCTCCCATGAGGGGCTGGGAGCCTGGCCTGATGGCAATCCTGAAACGCGCGCGTCCCACACCCTCCCTTGGGATAGGTGCTCATAGGCGCTAGCCTGGAGCTCTGGCAGCAGGAAAAACCAGACATTCCCAGCCGGGGACAGCGGGAAAATTTCAGTGCGCGATCTCTGCTTGGAACCTCTCTGGTGGTCTGGAGCTGCCTAGACAGCCACAGCTGCCCTGGTTTTGGGCACAACGAGGAGCTCCTGCATCCCCAGGGACAGTGTCCCAGAACCAACTCTGCCAGCAGCTTTTGCAAAACAGTCTGAGGCTTCTCTCTGAGAGGGAGGTTGGGGTGCTGTTTGCTCTCCTCTAAACCTCCAAAAACCATCAAAAGCTGTCAAGGCGAGAGAAAGCAGATGAAAGAACATAAAAACCCCCAGAGAACAAAAGGCTGAAAAAAAAAAAAAAAACAGTTTCCTGAAAAAAAAAGAGCTCACCCCCTTGAGGGGAGTGGGAGGACCTAACTCAGGGAACATCATTGTCTGAAAACCCATGTGGCAGGCCCCTCCCCCAGAAAACCAACCAGGAAGGAAGAACAAAAAAAAAGACTACAAGAGAACAACCACCACTACTTCATAAATACAACTTTTATTTTTAACTCTTTACCAATATTCTGTTTTTTTTACATACAGATAATTTTTAACCTATTTAGCATCACACTGAGATGTCCAGTACATCAAATTCTTTAATAACCTTCTAACCTGAACTTTTTGATACATACACCTGTGTTTTTCTTTTGTTTTTCTATTTTTTAAATTCTTTTTTAATTTTAACTTAGTTTAGTCTAGTTTATTCTTTTTTAATTTTTATTTTCTACTATACATATAGAGTTAAACTTCAAGGTAATCCCCTTTCCCCAATCAATGCTACCCCTAGAGGCAAACCAGTTTCTAATCCCCCTGTAACTTAGGAAAGTTGAGTTCCTTAACAAAAACATCAAGATACCTTCAGGAAGAATCAAAATAACCTTCCTCACCCACACTGAGAATCTATAACCATTCTCCCAATTTTTCCTTCTGTCAGTGTTTCTGTGAATTTGTGTCTGTCCTGACAATATATAAATCTTATACTTGGGGTTCTTTCTGAGGAGGTTTTTCCCTTTTTTTTGCTTATATATACATATTTTTTTTCTCTTGTCATATACTTTTATCACTCTTTGTCTGTCTGTTTTTGTTGGTATACTCCACAAATCTTACCTTGTGGCCCATTTGGGCTGAGCCTTCTCTTATATCTTCCCTTTTTTTCCTATCTCTCTCTCTCTTTTTTTTTTCTTCCTTTTTTCTTTCCCCTTTTTTTTCTTTCTTCTTCTCTTTTTCTTTTTCTTTTCTTTTTTCTCTCATTTGGGTGGGGAATCCTGATTGCACAGAAGCGTTCCAGGGTGCACATTGACTGCAACACAATCGATAAGTCCAGCTGCATCTGTTTAGTCATCTCTTACCAAAATGACTAGGAGGAGGAATACCCAACAGAAGAAAAATACAGAGGATGGGCCTTCTGCAACAGAACTAATGGCTATCGACATAGACAATATGTCAGAAAAGGAATTCAGACTAACAATTATCCAGGCAATAGCTAGGTTGGAGAAAGCCATGGATGTATTTCCCTGATGCTGAGTGATGTTGAACTTTTTCTACTATGTCTGTTGGCCATTTGTTTATACACAATGGAATATTACTATACCTTCAGAAAAGAAGGGCATCTTGCCACTAGCAACCACATGGATGAAAGAAGGGTTGTTATGCTAGGTGAGATATGTCAGTCAGGGAAAGTGAAACACCATATGATTTCACTCATCTGTGGAATTTAAGAAACAGAACACATGAACATAGAAGAAGGGAAGGAAAATAAAATAAAATAAGACAGGGAGGCAAACCTTAAGAGACACTTTACTGTAGGGAAAAAACTAAGGGTTACTGGAAAGGAGGTCATTGCGAGATGGGTTAACTGGGTGATGGGCTTTAAGGAGGGAACTTGATGTAATGAGAACAGGGTGTTATATGCACCTGATGAATCACTGAATTCTACCTCTGAAACTAGTAATATAGTATATGTTAATTAAATTGGATTTCAATATGTTTTTCTAAACACTGCTATAGAGATTTGTTTCAAATTTGTGGTACATTGGGGAGCTTGAGGATGGAGATGTTAGCATGCTAGAAAATATTGCTTTACCTTGACAATAAGCTCTCAATCTGTTTTCTAAAGAGGGGTACTGGTGTGAAGGTGATCTTGTGAAGATACAATGAAGGAAAGTTGAAGAACTGCCTTAATTTTCACTTTAAGGATAAATAAGTGTATTTTTAAGTTCATGGGATGACTCCACTATTCATTACAATGATTGTGTTACTTGAACCTTAAATGACACTTAAATTCACCTTTGCTCTTGTTAAGAAAATTGTCATTTGTCTAACAAATGATCTATTGCTTATGTTCATACCTTCCTAGACAAACCACTAAAAACTTGAGGTATCACTGCTTTCAGGAGATAAAGCTCGCAAACCAAACCAACAAAATGATGTGACAAGGAACTAATAAGTAGGATTGGAAACTACAACAATCTTCACTAAAATGCCAGCCAAGTGAAACAGACAGTGGACAGGACGGTTGTGGACTGACCAGAAGAAAAACAAAGGGGTTAAAGTTTTGAAATGAGTCTTGAGTAGTAGATATTATAGCGAATAGCTGGGAAAAATGAAGAGATAGGGGAGCCTAGGATGGAGAAGGGCTTTCGTCCCTCTCAAGGAATAGTTATGATTCATTAAGGCAAAGAAAGATTATTTACAGTGTCTGATTGAGACGTGTGGTTATAGAGGCTCTCCCTCCAGACCTTACCCTCCCAAACTGGAAAACTTCTGTTCTCAAAACAATGAAATTGATAAAGATTCCTCTGCGGAGTGTTTCTTGATTTTCAGAACCAGAGTCTTTCCTTTGACTTTCACTTTTCCTGTTTCTCCTCCAAGACCATGTGTAAAATCAATTATTTCAGGTGGCATAGACTTTACCTTTTGCCAATTCCAGTTTATTCATTTATTTTTAAAAACTGAGGTAATATTGACATGTAACATTCTATTCCTCTCAGGTATGTATCAGAGTCATATATGTAAGTATGATGAAAGAACCACCACTGACTTCTGGTTAACATCTCTCCCCATTGTTACATATTTCCCTGTAATAAGAAAATTAAAATATTTTATTATAGAAATGTTCAAATATAGCATACAATGTACAATTAAATATGATTAACTGTAGTCATCATTAACGACAGTTTTCGTAAAACCAGTTTTATCCATTTTCACAACATTTATCCATTTTCATCATTAACTACAGTTCTCATAAAACCAGTTGGATCCATTTTCCCATCTGCAAGTCACATATGTTTGTTAAGGGAGGAAGCAGGTCCTTGGTTCTCTTTTCATTCAGAATAGTTTTCCCTGTGTTTGTGGCTTTTTACCTTCAATGACAATAACCGTTTGATACCTTACATGGTCCTTGACAAGAGGTTAAGGACATCTTCAGCCAATGCTGGCAGGGCTGAGTCCCTGTGGTAGTAGGCATCTGCTGAGCATGGAGGCATGGGGTGATGAAAACTCAGATATACAATTATGCTGATTGTGAAGGAGGATTTGCATCAAGAAAGCCCAGTGGTTCTTACTGTGAAAAGGAGGGAGACCAGAGAGCCACTGCTGGAGAGTCTGTCAGTCTGAGCAAGGAAACAGAAGGAGCCTGGACTCCATGGAAAAGTTTATTCTGGACTGAAAATTAATCCTTGGTCTGCTTTCACAGGTGGGCTTGTGAAGTCAGCAATGTAAGAGTATGCTCACTCTTTCCTAAGCATTAATTGTGTCCCCTTTTGTCAAGAATTTGTTATGGTGTGGGTGTAAGGCATAGGATCAGGATCCAGATGCTGACAAGCTGTTTCAGTCCAAAAGCTGGGACAAAGATTAAAACTGGAGGCTTTTCTGTAGCCCTTTACATAAGATGTACTGGTTTTTTCATGTATGTCTTCTTGTCACTCAGCTTTGAGTGCCTGTTGCACACCAGGCATTGTTATTGGGAGCTTAGTCCTTTTAGTCTAGGGAAACACCCAGAATTATTCTGGGAGGGAATGGTGATTGCCCCTGAGTAGGCCTTCATATGATGCAAGAGAGGCATGATATGATTGCCTATGCTGACAAGGGAGTGACTATGCTTCCAAAGTTTAGTGGGAATGAGAATATCTTAGGCAAGCCCATAACTGGGAAGCATTACTGTTCTGCTACATGGATGGTACCTAGAATACCAATGGGGAGGTCACACTGTTCAGGGCTGACTTACTCTCATGGAGTTCTAGTCACTGTCAGCAGGATGATATAACACTCTTTCCAGACACCTTGTATTGCAGAGAGAAGAAATGCCAGATCTTAATAAACACCTTGTAGGGATGTCTACTGTCTTCAGTGTTGTTTTATTTCTATGGTGTTTATATGACCACTCTTGGCTAATGGCACAAAAGAAAAAAGATACGGTTCATTTTTTTTTTTTTTGAAATTGAGAGAACAAACAAACAAAAAACACACAAACAACTATATCTTTATTGGTGAAAGTTCACACTCAATGTTACATCATGTGTGAAGGAACAAATTCACCAATGCATATGTTCATCTGAATGAGCATTAAAAATTTCTCCAAATTTCCCCCCAGACTAAGTTGATAAAAATGTCAGTCAACCACACACAGATGCAAAAGGAAATAGCTTATAAATCATTTTGAGGATTTATTTCATTCTCTCTCTATCCTGGTGCCTGGCCTATCAGACAGCTCAATTGTTCCTCTCCACATCCAAGAGTATATGATGATCCCACACTCAAGATGAATGCTTGGCCTGCCATAGAGCTCAGTTGTTGGTTGTCATATCTAAAGACACATTGTGTACCTGTTTTCAAGATGCCTCATTGGCCTAGTGCAGAGCTTTGTTATTGGTCTCCAGGTACAAGGGAACACAGTGAAAGTAGTGTCAAGGTGCCTGTTTTGCCTAGTAGTAAACAGAGTAGCAACATTCTGAGAACTTGGTGCAGGTGTTAGACCTAGGCAAGATATCTGTTCTCGGTTTCTAGTTCCACAGGCACATGGTGAGCCAGCTGTCAAGGTGCCTGCTTGGCCTAATGCTGAGCTGCATTGCTGGTCTCCAGCTTGATGGATGAATGGTGAACCCACCTCACCAAAGGCACCTGCTTGGCCCAGGGTAGAGATGAGTTGTTGGTTTCCAGGTCAAAGTCACATAATGTTCTCACTCTCCTCATGCCTGTATAGCCTAGTGTAGAGCTGAGTTGTTGTTTTGATTGTTAAAGGACAAATTGTAAGCCTTCTGTACCTGTGCCCTCTTGGCCGAGCACAGAGCGGTCTTGTTGGTGTCCAGGTGCAGGGGTACATAGTGAACCTGCTATCCAAGTTCCTGATTGGCCTAGTTGAGACATGATATTTTGGTCTCTAGGTCAATGCACACATGGTGAGCCAGCTCATTAAGTGTCATCTTGGCTTGACCCAAGGCACTTTCTTGTTCTCCAGTCTAAGGCCATATTGTGATGTTGCTGTTCAGGTGAATCAATTTTCCCAATACTGACCTGGGATTCAAGATACATGGTTTCTTGGCACTTGGAAAGCTTGGTGTTCTCTGGACTTACTTGCTTTGTGCTGCACAGTTTAGGCAAGGTGTGTTATGAGGATTCCTTGTCTAAACAATGGCTGTGTGTCTCATTTGCCCAGGGTCAAATGCATTCAGAAAGCTCCCAGTCTCTGAGTTCCTGGTTGGTGTATTGTTCTGGGGCCTGAATTTGCCTGTGTTATACTGTGTTGAAGCGAATGTGGTCTGTAGGCTCCTGCTTGGACAGGAGTCTGGGAATTATTTTGTCCACTACTGAACTGGGTCAGCCTACTTGTGGTCTGAGGACCTAGGTTCCAAGGACTCACCCTATGTCTAGGGATGGTGATTCCTTCTCCCAGTCCTGGTTTCATAAAAAGTCCCATCTTTCTGGGGCACCTGAGTGGCCCAGTGGGTTAAGTCTTTGCCTTCAGCTCAGGTCATGGTCTCAGGGTCCTGGATTAAGCCCCGCATTGGGTGCTCTGCTCAGCAGGAAGTCTGTTCCCTATCTGCCTGCTTCTCTGGCTCCTTGTGATCTCTGTAAACAAAATAAAATCTTTTTTTTAAAGTCCTCTCTTTCTGTTGTCTGGAGACATTGAGAACATCAGGGATGGCTGGATTCTTAGGGCACTCATTTTCCCTGTGCTGGGCCAGGATGTAGGGCTCAGAGTAGTAGGTCCAGTCATCCCTCAGGACATGGAATCAGCTTTCCTGTACTGAACCCAGATTTTGATCCCAAAATTTGGGGATCCAGCTGGCTAGGAACCTACACTACTCTGATTTCCAGTGTCCCACTCACCTGTACCAAATGGAATGTGATCCTCAGCACCTGAGCCATCCACACATGGGGGAATGGGTCCAGGAGTCACTGGATACTGGCTTGAGGACTCTCAGGAGCACATAGGGTCACAAAAGTGAACACAAATATGAAGGTGGTATGCAGAGGGTTGGTGGGAGTTTCATGGAAGGAGGAGTGGGCAGGGTGCTTGCTATGAGTAGGGGAGGAGAACAGGGCATAGAATGTTAGGAATAGCAGGAAAGTTGTGGCTACAGTGCTATCTCTCTCTTCAGTGTGGTCTGGGCTCCTGAAGTGTTTTTATAACAGCCCCGGACACCACAATGCCTTCTTGTGATGTCACCACAATGCCTTATCCAATCCCCAGGGTGCTGTCAGTTTTGTCTCATCTGGGTGGCCAATCACCAGGCAGTTTGGCTGGCTAATGACTGATGGCTTTCATAATGACCCTTATGACATCATTGCCTGGAAACCAGGTTTTTAAGGGAAACAGGTACACTTTCCTTTAAGATGAAATATTCCTATTTGGATTGTATTTATAGTGAAGATCATGGAGAGGCTGAAAGACTTAGCCAGTACAAAGCTAAATGTGTCACTCAGTGCCACCTTCCACTAAAACAGTAACACCAATGTAAAAGAGGACATGGGCCATTAGACTCCACGAAAGGCCACAGTTGTGGGGTAAGTCAGACCACATGGCACTGGAGCAAATGCTACACTCAACTCATTTGTCAAAACTTAAATATAAGTGGAGGAAATGGTAGGCAACATGTTTCATATATCTTCCCACAATAAACCTAAACCTAGAAAGGATGAAGCTGTGTCACAAGTCATTATCAGCTTGCCAAAATGACATTCTGCTCTCCTAGAAGGGGACAACAAAATCTAACCTAAGGTTCACAGCCTTAATGTGCAACATCCAGTCATAATGTTCTGGGGGGAGGTGTTGAGCTTGTTTCTTTCCTCAAATACAGTTAACATCATCTTGAATTCCCAAGAAATCTATCACAGATGTCAGAAAATAAATGTCAAAAAGCTGAAAGTAGAAAAGTGACCAATATTTGGAAGGTAGGAGTTGTGGAAACTTGATTTGTGTCTGATATAGCTGAAGATACAGTGGAAGGGAGAGAGTCTGATTGAAGAATCTACTGCAAAGTATTATCAGAAGTGGGGTGAAAAATCAGAACTCTTTAGAATCTGAATAAGGAAGGTATGCTCTATACATACAATAGAATATTACACAGCATCAAAAAGAATGAAATCTTACCATTTACAGTGATGTGGATGCACCTAGATAGTATTATGGTAAGAGAAATAAATTGGCAAAAACAAATGCCATGTGATTTCACTCATAGGTGGAATTTAAGAAACAAAACCAATGACAATAGGGGAAGGGAGAGAATAAAATAAGATGAAAACAGGGAGGGAGACAAAGCATAAGAGACTCCTAACTAGGGAACAAACAGTGTTTCTGAATGGGGCTTGGTGGGAGGTTGGGGTAAATAGGGATGGGCATTAAGGAGGGCACTTGATAGAATGAGCACTGGCTGTTCTAGGCAACTGATGCATCATTAAATTCTTCCTCTGAAATAGAGAAAAATAAAAAGAAAAAATAAAAAGAAGTGTGTTTAGGAACCTTCTGTTATTTTTTTCCCCACTGGCATAGAGGAAGTTCCCATTAATTACTCCTTGAAAGAGTGAGCTCAGATAGAGATATCTTCTCACAGACCAGATACACAGGCTACCATGCTCAGGGGAGAGAAGAATAAGGAGCAGATAGTTGTTCTCTATTTCAGGGGGATAGTTGGACTTCCCTATGAGAAGAGAAGAGGAGCATGTAGTCTAAGACTGAAGACCAACCAAAGAGACATACTGGAAAAAGATGTCAGAGGAAGCTGAAACTGAGATAATCAAAGAAAGAACAGGAAGTAAAATTGGCACAAAAGTGAAGCCAGGGTGTCCCCAAGGGAACAGTGTTACCTGCGGCTCCTAGACTGGCTGATTGAAGCTAATTCCAGCTGGTTTGCATTTGGGTCTCCATGACTCTCAGACAAACCATATATATATATATCCAGACTCACTTTTTTAATTGAAGCAAATTGAAATGAAATATTATATTAGTTTCAGTTGGGGATTGGCAAGATGGCAGAGGAGTAGCAGACTGAAATGCCATCAGGTCGCAGGAGTTCAGCTAGATAGCAACCATTCAGAACACCTACAAACTCAACAGGGGAGAGAAGAGAAGAAGAGCAGCAAATCTAGGAAAAGAAAATCATACACTTTCTGAAAGTGTTTTCTGAAAGGTAGGATGTGAAGAGAAGTGAATTCGAAGCTATGGAGTTGGGCTGGCTTGTGGCAATTGGTGGAGCAGTGGAGCACAAAATCGGAATACTTAGATCTCTGCTCCACTGAGGGACATTGCTCCAGAGGCTAAGCGGGGGTGGAGACTTCACAGGAACAGTGTGGTCTCAGGTCCCATGGGGTCATGGAAAGAGCAGGGGTGTCTGACTGTAACAGAGATCCCAGGTATCAGAGGAGAAAAGCCCTCTACAGAGATAGAGCCGAGGAGTCACAGCTTAGGGTTACCCTAAACCTTGATCCATGGTGTAGATGGGCCATAGCTTTTCGAGCAAGGACCCCACAAGTGCGAGATCTGGGGAAACTCATCTTTCTTCCCTGGGAGGAGCAGCACAGCAGGAATATGTTGAGTTTGGAGATTCCAAATGGGGCTGTGCCTCAGAGACAAAAACACTGGGTCACTGGCTAAGTGAGCTCAGATTGTGTCCAGAGGAGGAGTGATTGCTTATCTCTGAGGGCACATTGAGGAGTGGGACCCTAGGTCTCAGCTCCTCTGGGCTGGAGATTGTGAGGCTGCCATTTTCATCCCTGTGCTCCAGAGCTCTACAGAAAGCATTCAGGGAACAAAGGATCCTGAGAGCAAACCTGAGCAGATCTCTTAGCCAGACCCCTGGAAAGGGTAGTGCAATTCTGCCTTGGGCAAAGACATTTGAGACTCACTGCAACAGGACCCTCCCCTAGATGATCATTCAGGACCAAGCTCACTGATCTTAGAGAATAGCGAAACTATAGAGCTAGGGAAATCAATGTGTGTAATTCATGGCTTTTTCCTCATGATCATTTAGTCTTGCAAAGTTTAATTTATTAAATTAATTAATTAATTTTTTTTTCTTATTCTATTTTTTAACTTTTCCTCTTTTTTTTTAACTTGCCTCTTTTGATGATTTTTAACTACTTTATGTTAATAAATCATTCTTTAAAAATTTTTTAAACCTTCATTATTATAGTCATATTTTATCCTACATTATATTTAACTTTTCTTTTGTATACATTTAGGGCTTTTTTTCCCAAAGTTTTTTGGGATACGGTTTCTTTTAACAGACCAAAATATACCCTAAGTCTAGCACATGGCTTTTTCTAGTCTCCAGCCTGACCACATTTCTCTTCTCCCTTTTTTCTTTATTTTTCCAACCAAATTATCTTATCAATTCTATTTTTATAATTTTTGTAATT
Source organism: Meles meles (assembly GCF_922984935.1). NCBI lineage: Eukaryota > Metazoa > Chordata > Mammalia > Carnivora > Mustelidae > Meles > Meles meles. The sequence goes on from NC_060068.1 coordinate 11,489,911, forward strand.
TTCATCTGTACAGTCATATTTCATCCCTGCATTGTGCTTACACTTAATTTTGTGTATATATATATTTTTTTCTTTCCTTTAAGTTTTGGGAGGTAGTTTCTTCTAACAGAACAAAATACACCCAGAATCAAGTGGGTGGTTCTGTGCTATTCACCAGTCTTATTTTTTTTAAATATTTTATTTATTTATTTGACAGACAGAGATCTCAAGTAGGCAGAGAGGCAGGCAGAGAGAGAAGAGGAAGCAGGCTCCCTGCTGAACAGAGAGCCTGATGCGGGGCTCAATCCCAGGACCCTGGGATCATGACCTGAGCCGAAGACAGAGGCTTTAACCCACTGAGCCACCCAGGCATGCCCACCAATCTTATATATATAATTTCTTCCCCCCCTTCTCCCCCATGAATTGGATCTCTTCTGATTTGTTTGGCATACATTTTCTAGGGTATTTTCCCTTTTATTATTTTATTCTCCCTTTCATATATTCTTATTTGGATAAAATGATAAAGCAGAAAAACTCATCACACACACAAAAAATAAGAGGCAGTACCTACAGTTAGGGACCTAATCAATATGGACATTTGTAATATGTCACAACTAGAGTTCAGAACAATGATTTTCGTGGTGCTAGTTGGGCTCAAAAAAGGCATAGAAGATGTTAGAGAAACACTTTCTTGATAAATGAAATTCCTTTATGGAGAAATAAGAGAATTACAATCTAATGAACTTGAAATTTTAAAAAAAGCAATTAATGAGTTGCAATAAAAACAAAAACAAACAAACAAACAAAAAAAACAAAACAAAACGGAGGTTCTTACTGCTAAATGAGGCCGAAGAGAGAATTGGTGATATAGAAGACCAAATGACAGAGAGTAAAGAAGCTGAGCAAAAGGGAAACAAACAACTACTGGACAATGAAGGGATAATTCAAGAGATATGTAATACGATAAGACAAAACAATATTAGAATAATTGGGATTCCAGTAGAAGAAGAGAGAGAGGGGCAGAAGGTATATTGGAGCAAATTATAGTAGAGAATCTCCCTTATATGGCAGAGGGAACAAGCATCAAAATACAGGAGGCACAGAAAACCCACTCAAATATCAATAAAAATATGTACACACCCCATCATCTAATAGTAAAACTTACAAGTCTTAGTGACAAAGAAATGATCGTAAAAGCAGCTCAGGACAAGAAGTCTGTAACATACAATGGTAGAAATATTAGATTGTCAGCAGACTTACCCACAGAGACCTGGCAGGACAGAAAGAACTGGCATGATATATTCAGAGAACTAAATGAAAAAAAAAATGTAGTCAAGAATACAACAGGTAGGCTATCACTGCAAATAGAAGGAGAGATAAAAAGCTTCCAAGGCAAACAAAAATTAAAAGAATTTACAAACACCAAATCAGCCCTACAGGAAATATTGAAAGGGGCTCTCTAAGCAAAGAGAGATTCTAAAAGTAATAGACCAGAAAGGAACAGGGACAATATACAGTAACAGTCATATTACAGGCAGTACAATGGTACAAAATTCATATCTTTCAATAGTCTCCCTGAATGTAAATGGGCAAAATGCCCCAATCAAAAGACACAGGGTATCAGAATGAATTTTAAAAAAGTCAATATGCTATTTACAGGAAACTCATTTAAACTCATTTTATACCCAAAGACACCTCCAGATTTAAAGTGAGGGAATGGAAGAAAATTTACCATGCTAATGGGCATCAAAAGAAAGTTAGAATGGAATTCCTTATATCAGATAAATTATATTTTAAGCCTAATGCTATAATAGGAGATGAGGAAGGACACTATATCATACTCAAAGGGTTTGTCCAACTGGAGGCTCTAACAGTTTTAAATATCTATGCCCCTCACATGGGAGCAGCCAACTGTATAAACCAATTAATAGTAAAATCAAAGAAACACATCAACAATAATACAATAATAGTAGGGGACATTAACACCCCCTTCACTGAAATGGACAGATCTTCCAAGCAGAAGATCAACATAGAAAATAAAGCTTTAAATGACACACTAGACTAGATGGACATCACAGATATACTCAGAACATTCCATCCCAAAGCAACAGAGTACACATTCTTCTCTAGTGTACATGGAAAACTCTCCAGGATAGATCACATTGAGGGTCACAAATCAGGCCTCAGCCAGTACCAAAAGATTGGGATCATTCCCTACATATTTTCAGACCACAATGCTCTGAAGCTTGAACTCAGTCACAAGAGGAAAGTTGGAAAGAACTCAAATACATGGAGACTACAGTGCAATCTACTAAAGAATGAATGGGTCCACTAGGAAATTAAAGAAGAATTGATGAATTCATGGATATAAGTGAAAATGAAAGCACAACTGCTCAAACATCTTTAGGACACAGCAAAGGTGGTGCTGAGATGAAAGAATATAGCGATGTATGCTTCTCTCAAGAAACAAGAAAGGTCTCAAGTACACAACCTAACCCTACACTTGAAGGAGCTTGAGAAAGAAGAACAAACAAAGCCTGAACCCAGTAGGACAAGAGAAATAATAAAGATCAGAGTAGTAATCAATGAAATAGGAAACAGAAGAACAATAGAGCAAATTGATGAAACTAGGAACTGATTCTTTGAAAGAATTAATAAGATTGATAAACCCCTGGACACACTTACCAAAGAGAGAGAGAGAGAGAGAGAGAGAGATAGAGAAAGGGCCCAAATAAATAAAATCAGGAATGAAAGAGGAGAGATCACAACCAACAGCAAAGAAATACAAACAATTATAAGAATATATCATGAGCAACTATAAGTCAGCAAATGTGACAATCTGGAATAAATGGATGCATTCTTAGAGACATATAAACTACCAAAACTGAACCAGGAAGAAATAGAAAACCTGGACAGACCCTTAACCAGTAAGGAGATTGAAGCAGTCATCAAAAATCTCCCAATAAACAAGAGCCCAGGGCCACATGGTTTCGCAGGGAAATTCTACCAAAAATTTAAAGAAAAATTAATACCTCTTTCCCTGAAACTGTTCCAAAAAATTAAAATGGAAGGAAAACTTCTAAACTCATTTTGTGAGGCCAGAATTACATTGATCCCAAAACCAAAGACCCCATAAAGAAAGAGAATTACAGACCAATGTCCTTCATGAACACAGATGTGAAAATTCTCACAAAAATACTAGCCAATAGAATACAAGAGTACAATTAAAGTATTATTCACCATGACGCAGTGAGATTCATTCCTGTGCTGCAAGGTTGGTTCAACATCTGCACATCAATCAATGTGATACAATGCATTAATAAAAGAAAGAACAAGAAATAAATGATCCTCTCAATAGATGCTGAAAAAGCATTTGACAAAGTACAGCATTCTTTCTCAATCAAAACTCTTCACGGGGTAGGGATATAGGGTACATATGTCAATATCATAAAAGCCATCTATGAAAAGCCCACAGCGAATATCATCCACAATGGAAGAAAACCTGAGAGCTTTTCCCCTAAGGTCAGGAATATGGCCAGGCTGTCCTCTATCACCAATGCTATTTATTATAGTACTAGAAGCCCTAGCTTCAGCAGATGACAAAAAGAAATAAAATATATCTGAATTGGCTAAGGAGAAATCAAACTGTCACTCTTTGCAGATGATATGATTCTTTATGTGGAAAACCCAAAAGACTCCATTCCCAAACTCCTAGCACTCATACAAAATTCAGCAGTGTCAGGATATAAAATCAATGCACAAAAATTAGTTGCATTTCTATACAGCAAGAGGAAGACAGAAGAAAAAGAAATTAAGGAGTCAATCACATTTACAATTGGGCCCAAAACCATAAGATACCTAGGAATAAGTCTAACCAAAGAGGCAAGGAATCTATACTCAGAAAACTACAGAATATTGAGGAAAGAAATTGAGGAAGACACAAAGAAATGGAAAAATTTCCATGCTCATGAATTGGAAGAAAAAATATTGTGAAAATGTCTATGCTACCTACTGCAATCTATATATTTAATGTCATTCCTATCACAGCATCATCATTTTTTTTCAAAGAAACAGAAAAACTATAATCCCAAAATTTATATGGAACCAGAAAATACCCGAATAGCCAGAGAGATGTTGAAAAAGAAAACCAAAATTGGTACCACACAATTCTAGACTTCAAGCTCCATTACAAAGCTGTAGTCATCAAGACAGTATAGTACTAGCACAAAAACAGACACACATATCAAAGAAAAAGAACAGACAGCCCAGAAATGGACCCTCAACTCTATGGTCAACTAATCTTTGACAAAGCAGGAAAGAATGTCCAATGAAAAAAAGACAGTCTATTCAACAAATGTTGGGAAAATTGGACAGCCACATACAGAAGAATGGAAATGGACCATTTCCTTACACCACACACGAAAATAGACTCAAAATTCAGGAAAGACCTCAGTGTGAGACAGGAGTCTGTCAAAATCCTTGAGGAGAACACAGGTAGCAACATCTTCTACCTCAGCCACAGCAACTTCTTCCTAGAAATATTGCCAATGGCAAGGGATGCAAGGGCAAAAATGAACTATCGGGATTTCATCAAGATCAAACACTTTTGCACAGCATTTGAAGCAGTCAATAAAACCAAAAGACAACCAACATAATGGGAGAAGATATTTGCAAATGACATATCAGATAAAGAGCTAGTTTCCAAAATCAATAAAGAATTCTTCAAACTCAACACCCAAATAAGAAATAATCCAATCAAGAAATGGGCAGAAGAAAAAAAAAAAAGAAAAGAAATAGGCAGAAGATGTGAAAAGACATTTCTGCAATGAAGACATGCAAATAGTCAATAGACACGTGAATAAATGCTCAACCTCACCCAACATCAGGGAAATACAAATCAAAAGTACCATTAGTTACCACCTCACACCAGTCAGAATGGCTAAAATTAACCAGTCAGGAAATGACTAGTGTTGGCGAGGATGCAAGGAAAGGGTAGCTTCCCACATTGTTGGTGGGAATGCAAGTTGGTGCAGCCGCTCTGGAAAACAGTATAGATGGTCCCCCAAAAGTTGAAAATAGAGCTACCCCATGACCTAGCCATTGCACTACTGGATATTGACCCTACAGATACAAATGTAGTGATCCAAAGGGGCACGTGCCCCCAAATGTTTATCACAGCACTCTCCAAAATAGACAAATTATGATAAGAACCTATATGTCCATCAACAGATGAGTGGATAAAGATGTGGTATACATTGCAATGGAATACTATGCATCCATCAAAAAAAATCTTGCCATTTGCAGTGAGGTGGATGGAATGAGATGTTATTATGCTAAATAAAATAAGTAAATCCGAGAAAAGCAATTATCATACAATCTCACTGAGAGGGAAAAAATGAAAGAAGATGAAAGTAGAGAAGGAGACAAACCATAAGAGACTATTACTCTCAGGAAACAAACTGTGGACTGCTGGAGGGGGCTTTGGGGTGGCTAGGTGATGGACATTGGGGAGAATATGTGCTATAGTGAGTGTTTTGAATTGTGTAAGACTGATGAATCACAATTCTGTACCCCTGAAACAAATATACATTATATGTTAAGAAAAAAAAAAAAAAGAATTGATGTACCTCAGTCTCTCAGACATTTCTAAGACCAAAACCATCAGACTGTTGAAGAAGTGTTTATATGAAAGACAGACACACACACACACGGACTTAAAAATGATTGGCATAAATGAAAGCTCCCTTTACAAAAATCTGATATCTTCAGAGTAGTATGAGTAGTTGTTAAATCCAAAGTAAAAATGTCATGTGTTGTTTAAACTGAAGTGCTAAATAACAATAGAAAATTTCTTGAAAATAAATGCTAATAATTCATATAATAAATTTAATAAAAAATTCAAAAAATAATTTGATGAAAATCTACCAAAAAAACCCACTGAAACACAAACTTTGAGATTTAGAACACATACGAGAATGAGAAGAATAATATAAGAGGACTGAACATATAATTATGGGCATTTCTATTAATATATATGACATTGATCCATTGTCAAAAAAATATTTAAGTATATATCATTATTAAAAACACTTTTTTTGGAGTCAAGATGGCAGAGAAGTAGTAGGCTGAGACGACATCAGGTAGCAGGAGATCAGTTTGATAGCTTATCAAACCATTGTGATCATCTACAAATCCAACAGGAGACTGAAGAAAAGAAGAGCAACAACTCTAGAAACAGAAAATCAGTGTCCTTCTGAAAGGTAGGACTGGCTGAGAAGTGATTCCAAAGTGACAGGAAGATAGACTGTGTGGGGAGGATCCAGCTTCCAGCAAGCGGCAGAAAAAAGGATCACAAAGTCAGGACATTTAAAAGTCTGCCCCATTGAGGGACATTGCTCCAGAGGCTAAACTGGGGTGAAGCCCATGCGGGGTCAGTGTGGCCCCAGGTCCCGCAGGGTCACAGAAGGATCGGGGGTGTCTGAGTGTTGCTGAGTTCACAGGTATTAGAGCGGGTAAGCTGGCTACAGAGAGAGAGCTGAGGAGTGAGCTCTCAATTCTGGGTTACCTGTAAAAGGCTGGGTGAGCTTGGAGCACGGACAGAGGCCAGAGAGAACGGAGTGATTGAGCACGTTTCTCTGAGGGTGCACTGAGGAGTGGGACCCCGAACTCTTGGATCCTCTGGGCCGGAGATTGGGAGGCTGCCATTTTCATCCCTGTCCTCTAGAATTCTATGGAAAGAGTTCAGGGAACAAAAGCTCCTGAAAGCAAACCCGAGCTAATTACTTAGCCTGGCGCCTGGTAAGTGTGGTAAAATTCCACCTCTGGCAATGACACTTGCAAATCATTTCAACAGGCCCCTCCCCCAGAAGATCAACAAGAAATCCAGCCAAAACCAAGTTCACTTACTAGGGTGTGCGGCTTCCAGTCTGCAAATGAGAGAAGAATGAGGCACAAACAAGTCAGCTGCAAGAGAAATGGAGTGAACAACAGTAGAAAAGACTGTTGCCCCGAACAACTCCTCAGTCTCGCTTTTATTAGATAGAAACAGTAACCAACAGAAGAGCTGAAGAAGGCCAAACATTAGTCACATGCTTTGTAGATAAACAATAAGGAGGGCAAAATGTCTGTACAAGCAGTATAAAGTTTATAGTTGAAAAATCACATTCAAATGACTTATTTAAGGTGATATCCAGTTGGGGGGGGGATAACAGAAAAATGAAGCAGGCAGCACTCTGCCCTGAGCGGGCTGGGCATTCCCAGCTGCTTGGCTTCCATGAAGCAGGAAGCATTTTGCCCTGAGCTAGCTGGGCAACTTCAGCTGCTCAGTTTCAAGGCCGTGTATCATCCTCTCCCCCAGAGGCCTGTTGCCAGTATGTGTTTTTCTTAAGGCTATAACTAAATGTGCTTGGTACTAGTAAAATTTCCCATGAGTTATATTTTTAAGGAGTACATTGTTCTGAGGGGCAGTTGCAAAGGAGAACAACAGAATTCCAGAGGAGGCAAAAGCAAAGCATGGAATTCATGGCTTTTACTCTATGATTCTTGAGTCTTGCAGTTAGTTAATATTTTTTTAAATTTTGTTTTCTACTGCTATTTTTTTTTTACTTTTACCCATTCCTCTTTTAACATTTAACTAGTTTATCTTAACAAAACCTTACATAAAGAAAATAATAATCTTTTTTGAACCTTCATTATTATAGTCATATTGTATCCTTCATTATATCTAACTTTATTTTTTGTATACACATAGAGTTTGTTCTTCTAAAAATTTGGGAGTACAGCTTCTTCTAATAGATAGAAACTCCAGGCTTGTTTTAGCCTCCAGCCTGAGCAAATACTCTCCACTTTCTTTTTCTTTATTCTCCTAAACAACTTACTTTATCAACTCCTTTTTCGGAAATTATTTTTTTTTCATTCTTTATAGGCATAGTCCATCCGTTCATTGTGTTTACCCTCATATATGTTATTCATTCCTTAAAATTTGGGGAAGTAGTTTCTTCTAAGAAACCAAAATATTCCCCAAATTAAGTGGGTGACCCTGTTCTAGCCACCATTCTAATATGTATCTATCTATCTATCTGGATATATATATATATATATATATATATATATATATATATATATTGTTTTTGTTTTCATTTTTTAAAAATATATTATTTATTTATTTGACAGAGAGAGATCACAAGTAGATAGAGAGGCAGGCAGAGAGAGAGAGAGAGAGAGAGGGAAGCAGGCTCCCTGCTGAGCAGAGAGCCCAATGTGGGACTCGATCCCAGGACCCTGAGATCACGACCTGAGCCGAAGGCAGCGGCTCAACCCACTGAGCCACCCAGGCGCCCTTTGTTTTCATTTTTTAACTTTTTTTTCTTTTCGGAACTTCTTATTTATTTATTTATTTTCAGTGTAACAGTATTCATTGTTTTTGCACCACACTCGGTGCTAAATGCAATATGTGCCCTCCCCAATACCCACCAACTGGTTCCCCAACCTCCCACCCCCCACCGCTTCAAAACCCACAGGTTGTTTTCAGAGTCCATAGTCTCTCACAGTTCAACTCCCCTTCCAATTTCCCTAAACTCCCTTCTCCTCTCCATTTCCCCATGTCCTCCATATTCTTTGTTATGCTCCACAAATAAGTGAAACTATATGATACTTCACTCTCTCTGCTTGACTTATTTTGCTCAGCATACTCTCTTCCAGTCCCGTCCATGTTGCTGCAAAAGTTGGGTATTCATCTTTTCTGGTGGAGGCATAATACTCCATTATGTATATGTACCATATCTTCCTTGCTCATTCGTACATTGAAGGGCATCATGGTTCTTTCCACAGTTTGGCAACCAAGGCCATTGCTGCTGTAAACATTGGGGTACAGATGGCCCTTTTTTTCACTACATCTGTATCTTTGGGATAAATATCCAGTAGTGCAATTGCAGGGTCATAGGGAAGCTCTATTTTTTTTTTTAAGATTTTATTTATTTATTAGTCAGAGTGAGAGAGAGAGAGCACAGGCAGACAGAGTGGCAGGCAGAGGCAGAGGGCGAAGCAGGCTCCCTGCCGAGCAAGGAGCACGATGCGGGACTCGATCCCAGGACGCTAGGATCATGACCTGAGCCGAAGGCAGCCGCCCAACCAACTGAGCCACCCAGGCGTCCCGGGAAGCTCTATTTTTAATTTCTTGAGGAATCTCCACACTGTTCTCCAAAGTGGCTGCACCAACTTGCATTCCCACCCACAGTGGAAGAGGGTTCCCCTTTCTCCACATTCTCTCCAACACACGTTGTTTCCAGATTGATAATTTGGCCATTCTAACTGGTGTGAGGTGATATCTCACTGTGGTTTTAATTTGAATCTCCCTGATGGCTACTGAGGATGAGCATTTTTCATGTGTCTGATAGCCATTTGCATGTCTTCATTGGAGAAGTGTCTGTTCATATCTTCTGCCCATTTGTTGATCGGATTATCTGTTTTGTGTGTGTTGAGTTTGAGGAGTTCTTTATAGATCCTGGATATCAACCTTTTGTCTGTACTGTCATTTGCAATATCTTCTACCATTCCGTGGGTTGCCTTTTTATTTTGTTGATTGTTTCCTTTGCTGTGAAGAAGCTATTGATCTTGATGAAGTCCCAAAAGTTCATTTTCACTTTTGTTTTCATTGCCTTCGGAGACATACCTTGAAAGAAGTTGCTGTGGCTGATATCGAAGAGGTTACTGCCTATGTTCTCCTCTAGGATTCTGATAGATTCCTTTCTCACATTGAGGTCTTTTATCCATTTCGAGTTTATCTTTGTGTATGGTGTAAGAGAATGGTCGAGTTTCATTCTTCTACATATAGCTGTCCAGTTTTCCAAGCACCATTTATTGAAGAGACTTTTTTCCACTGTATATTTTTCCTGTTTTGTCAAAGATTATTTGGCCATAGAGTTCAGGGTCCATATCTGTGCTCTCTACTTTGTTCCACTGTTATATGTGTCTGTTTTTATGCCAGTACCACGCTGTCTTGGTGATCACAGCTTTGTAGTAAAGCTTGAAATCAGGTAACGTGATGGCACCAGTTTGCTTTTTGTTTTTCAACATTTCCTTAGCAATTTGGGTTCTCTTCTGATTCCCTAAAAATTTTAGGGTTATTATTTCCAGCTCTTTGAAAAATACCAGTGGATTTTTGATCGGAATGGAATTAAAAGTATAGATTTCTCTAGGTGGTATAGACATTTTAACAATGATTATTCTTCCAATCCAAGAGCATGGAATGGTCTTCCATCTTTTTGTGTCTTCTTCAATTTCTTTCATGAGTGTTCTGTAGTTCCTTGAGTACAGATCTGTTACCTCTTTGGACAGGTTTATTCCCAGGTATCTTATGGTTCTCAGTGATAGAGTAAATGGAATTGATTCTCTAATTTCCCTTTATGTATTATCATTGTTAGTGTATAAGAAAGACCCTTATTTCTGTCTGTTGACTTTGTATCTTGCCACGTTACTGAATTGCTGTATGAGTTCTAGTAGTTTGGGGGTGGAGTCTTTGGGGTTTTCCATATAAAGAATCATGTCGTCTGCGAAGAGAGAGAGTTTGACTTCTTCCTTGCCAATTTGGATCCCCTTTATTTCTCTTTGTTGTCTGATTGCCATTGCTAGGACTTCAAATTCTATGTTGAACAAGAGTGGTGAGAGTGGGTATCTTTGTCATGTTCCTGATCTCAACGGGAATGTTGAAAGCTTTTTCCCATTGAGGAAAATATTTGATCTGGGTCTTTCATAGATGGATATTATGAAGTTCAGGAATGTTCCCTCTATCCCTATACTTTGAAGCGTTTTAATCAGGAATGGATGCTGGATTTTGTCAAATGTTTTTTCTGCATCAATTGAGAGGACTATGTGGTTCTTCTCTCTTCTTCATTCTCATTGGTTTCCATGAATTGTTTAAGTTCATCTTTGATCTCCTGGTTGATCCAAGCATTCTTAAGCAAGGTGGTCTTTAGCTTCCAGGTGTTTGAGTTCCTTCTGAACTTTTCCTTGTGATTAAGTTCCAGTTTCAAAGCATTGTGATCTGAGAATATGCAGGAAATAATGTCAGTCTTTTGGTATCGGTTGAGTCCTGCTTTGTGACCCAGTATGTGGTCTATTCTGGAGAAGGTTCCATGTGCACTTGAGAAGAATGAGTATTCTGTTGTTTTAGAGGGGAATGTTCTGTATATGTCTATGAGGTCCATCTGATCCAATGTTTCATTCAATGCTCTTATTTCTGTATTGATTTTCTGCTTCAATGATCTGTCTATTACTGAAAGAGGTGTGATAAGATCTCCTATTATTAATGTATTCATATCAATATGACTCTTTATCTCGATTAATAGTTTTCTTATGTAATTGGCTTCTCCCACATTGGGGCTGTAGATATTACAATTGTTGGAACACCTTGGTGTATAGTCCTTGTAAGAATTATGTAGTGTCCTTCTGTATCTCTGACTACAGTCTTTAGTTTAAAATCTAATTTATCTGATATGAGAATCTACCACAGCCTTCTTTTGAGGCCCATTGGCATGAAAGATGCTTCTCCATCCCTTCCCTTACAGTCTGGTTGTACATTTAGGTTCAAAATGGGTCTCTTGTAGACAACATATAAATGGGTCATGTCGTGTTATCCAATCTGCAAACCTGTGTTATTTTATGGGTGCATTTATGCCATTTACATTGAGAATGATTATTGATAGATACGTTTTTATTGACATCGTGTTACCTTTGAAGTCTTTCTTTCTGTAGATTGTCTCTATATTTCTGTTCAATGATATTCTTAGGATTTTTTCTCTTTTATAGACCCCCCCCCTTAATATTTCCTGCACTGTGGCGTGGAGGTTGCATAGTCTTTTAAGCCTTGCTGGTCTTGGAAACTCTTTATCTCTCCATCCATTTTGAATGTCAGTCTTGCTGGATAAAGTATTCTTGACTGCATATTCTTCTCATTTAGTACACTGTATACATTTTGCCAGCCTTTACTGGTTTGCAAGGTATCTGTGGGCAGGTTGACGTTATTCTAATGGGCTTTCCTCTGTATGTAAGGAGCTTCTTTGTCCTAGCTGGTTTTAAGAGGGTCTGTCTAGAATTATAATTCTTCATTCTAACTATCAGGTGTAGCGAGGACTATCAAGAATCTAAAATCTTGAGGGGAAACTGCTCTGCCTCTAGTACATGATCGTTGTTTCCATTCGTGAGATAGGAAAATTTTCATAGACAACTTCTTCCACTATATCTTCTAGACTTCTGTCTTTTTCCTCCCCTTTAGGGATTCCAATAATTCTGACGTTGGAATGTTTCATGGCATCATTTATTTCCCTGATTCTGTTTCTGTGGCTTCTGAGCTGTTTGTTCCAGGCTTCCTCCTGATACTTTATCTCTGTCTGTTTTCCTCCAGATCACTAATTCTATCTTCTATCTCAGTTACCCTAGATTTTAGGGAATTTAGAATATATTGGAACTCATGGAGAGCATTGTGAACATCATCCCTGGTGGCTTTCAGTTCTGCCCTAACATTGTGAACATCATCCCTGGTGGCTTTCAGTTCTGCCCTAATCAATTCTCTTTGGTCACCCATGGCTTTCTCCAACCTAGCTATTGCCTGGATAATTGTTAGTCTGAATTCCTTTTCTGACATATTGTCTATGTCGATAGCCATTAGTTCTGTTGCAGAAGGTCCATCCTCTGTATTTTTCTTCTGTTGGGCATTCCTCCTCCTAGTCATTTCGGTAAGAGATGACTGAACAGATGCAGCTGGATGTATCGATTGTGGTGCAGTCAAGGTGCACCCTGGAACGCTTCTGTTCAATCAGGATTCCCCACCCAAATGAGAGAAAAAAGAAAAAAAAGAAATAGAGAAAAAAAAAGAAAAGAGAGAGAGAGAGACAGGAAAAAAGGGAAGATAAAAGAGAAGGCTCAGCCCAAATGGGCTTCAAGGTAGAATTTATGAAGTATACATACAAAAACAGACAAACAAAATGACTGATAAAAGTATATGAAAAGAGAAAAAATCTATATATATAAAAGCAAAAAAAGGAAGAACATCATCAAAAAGAACTCCAAGTATAAGATTTATATGCTATCAGGACAAACACAAATACACAGAAACACTGGTGAAAGGAAAAGATGGAAGAGTGGTTATAAATTCTCAGTGTGGACAAGGAAGGTTATTTTGATTCTTCCTTGATATATCTTGATGTTTTTGTTAAGGGACTCAACTTTCCTAAGATACAGGGGGATTAAAAATTGGTTTGCCTATAGGGGTAGCATTGATTGGGGAAAGGGGAATACCTTGAAGTTTAACTCTATATGTATATTAGAAAATAAAAATTAAAAAGTATAAACTAGACTAAACTAAACTAAAATTTAAAAAAAATTAAAAAAGAAAAGCAAAATAAAACACAGGTGTATGTATCAAAAATTTCAGGTTAGATGGTTATTAAGGAATTTGATGTACTGGAAATCTCACTGTGATGGTAAATAGGTTAAAATTATCTACATGTATAAAAAAATGAACCAGAATAGTGTTAAAGAGTTAAAAATAAAAGTTGTATTTATGAAGTAGTGGTGGTTGTTCTCTTGTCATCTTCTTTTTTTTTTTTTTCTTCCTTCCTGGTTGGTTTTCTGGGGGAGGGGCCTGCCACGTGGTTTTTCAGTCAATGATGTTCTCTGAGTTAGGTCCTCCTGCCCCCTCAAGGGGGTGGTCTCTGAGGAAACCGTTTTTTTCAGACTTTTGTTCTCTGGAGGTTTTTATATTTGTTCATCTCTTTTCTCTCGCTTTGACAGCTTTTGATGGTTTTGGGAGGTTTAGAGGAGAGCAAACTGCACCCTGACCTCCCTCTCAGAGAGAAGCCTCAGAATGCTCTGCAGAGCTGCTGGCAGAGTAGGTTCTGACTCACGGTCCCTGGGGTTGCAGGATCTCCTCCTTGTACCCAATACCAGGGCAGCATCAGCTGTCTGGGCAGCTCCAGACTGCCAGATTGGTTCCAAGCAGCAATCGCACACTGAGATTTTCCCGCTGGCCCAGGCTGGGAATGCCTGTTTTTTCCGGGTGCCAGAACACCTCGCTAGCACCTGTGAGCACCTCTCTCAGAGGAGGGTGTGGGACATGCGCTTTTCAGGATTGCCTTCTGGCGAGGCTCCAGGCCCTCATGGGAGCTGGACCCTATGTGATCTCAGGTGCGCTGGCTGCTCAGGTGCGCTGGTGCCTCAGGGACCAAGGCCTCCTTTCTCTGCCACATTCTCTCTCTGGCTCAGCGCCAGGGGAGTCTGTCCTGGCTCTGGGGACTTAAGCCCCTGTCCTTAACTGCCCAAATTCCCCCAATTTACCCCCATGATCCTTTGCTTTTTTTTTTTTTTTTTTTTGAGGGCTTTCAACCAGACTCCAAGCTAATGCTGGTCCCCAGATGCAGGGCACTTTCATGTGGGGTATCACATTCCAATCGTTCACCTCTGGTGGCTCCCTCCCCCTTTTGTTTATCTTCTGATATCAGTCCGACGTTCCCACTCTGCTTTCCCTGCCCACTGGCGTCTTCTGCTCCTGTAGAGATCCAGATGCGTATAATTCTGATATCAGTCTGATTTCATGGGTGATCAGAGTTCTTTGGTAGGTAATCAGCTCACTTTAGGGTACAGGTTGAAACGGTGACTCTTTCTACTTCCATGCCATCTTGACTCCCCCTTTTTTCTGAACTTCTTTTTGTCCCCTTTCTCCCCCCCATGATTTGGTGTCTCTTCTGATTAGTTAAAGCACATTTTCCTGGGGTCTTTGCAACACTTTTAGTATTTTATTTACTTCTTCATATTTTCTTATCTGGGCAAAGGGACAAAGCAGAAAAACACACTGAAAAAAAAAAAAAAAGAACAAGCAGCAGTACTGAAGGCTAGGACCTAACCAAAACAGACATTGGTAATATGTCAGATCTAGAGTTCAGAATGGTGATTCTCAAGGTTCTAGTCAGGCTCAAAAAAGGCATGGAAGATCTTAGAGAATCTCTCTCCAGAGAGATAACAGCCCTTTCTGGAGAAATAAAAGAACTGAAATCTAACCAAGTTGAAATTTAAAAAGCTATTAATGAGGTGCAATAAAAATGGAGTCCCTTACTATTAGGATAAATGAAGCAGAAGAAAAAATTAGTGATATAGAAGACCAAATGACAAAGGATAAAGAAACTGAGCAAAAGAGAGACAAACAAATACTGGATCACCAGGGTAGAATTCAAGAGATAAGTGAAACCATAATATGAAATGACAAGAATAATTGGGATTTCAGAAGAAGACAAAGGAGAGAGGAGAACAGAAGGTATATTGGAGAGAATTATTGTAGAGAATTTCCCTAATGTGGCAAAGGGAACAAGCATCAAAATCCAGGAGGTGCAGAGAACCCCACTCAAAATGAATAAGAATAGGTCCACACGCCATCACCTAATAATAAAATTTAAAAGTCTTAGTGACAAAGAGAAAATCCTGAAAACATCCCGGGAAAAGAAGTCTATAACATACAATGGTAAAAAATATTAGATTGGCAGTGGACTTGTCCACAGAAGCCTGGCAGGACAGAAAGAACTGGCATGATATATTCAGAGCACTAATTGAGAAAAATATGCAGCCAAGAATACTATACCCATCTAGGCTATCATTGAAAATAGAAGGAGAGATAAAAAGTACCAGGACAAACAAAAACTGACAGAATTTGCAAACACCAAACCAGCTTTATAGGAAATATTGAAAGGGGTCCTCTAAGCAAAGAGAGAGCCTAAAAGTAGTAGATCATAAAGGTACAGAGACAATATACAGTAACAGTCACCTTACAGGCAATACAACGGCACTAAATTAATCTCTCTCAATAGTTACCCTGAATGTTAATGGGCTAAATGCCCCAATCAAAAGACACAGGGTATCAGAATGGATAAAAAAACCAAAACCCATCAATATGCTGCCTATAAGTAACTCATTTTAGACCCGAAGATACCTCCAGATTTAACGTGAGGAAATGGAAGACAATTTACCATGCTAATGGACATCAGAAGAAACCTGCGGTGGCAGTCCTTATATCAGATCAATTAGATTTTAAGCCAAAAACTATAATAAGAGATGAGGAAGCACACTATATCATACTCAAATGGTCTGTCCAACAAGAGGATCCTATAATTTTAAATATCTGTGGCCCTAACATGGGAGCAGCCAACTACATAAACCAATTAATAACAAAATCAAAGAAACACATCAGCAATAAAACAATAGTAGGGGACTTTAACACTCCCTTCACTGAAATGGACAGATCATCCAAGCAAAAGATCAGCAAGGAAATAAAGGCCTTAAATGACACACTGGACCAGATGGACATCACAGATATATTCAGAACACTCCTTCTCAAAGCAACCAAATACACATTCTTCTCTAGTGCATATGGAACATTCTCCAGAATAGATCACATCCTCGGTCATAAATCAGGTCTCAACTGGTATCAAAAGATTGGGATCATTCCCTGCATGTTTTCGGACAACAATTCTCTGATTCTAGAATTCAATCACAAGAGGAAATTTGGAAAGAACCCAAATACATGGAGACTAAACAGCATCCTTCTAAAGAATGAATGGGTCAACCAGGAAATTAAAGAAGAATTGAAAAAATTCATGGAAACAAATGTTAATGAAAACACAACAGCTCAAAATTTGTGGGACACAACAAAGGCAGTCCTGAGAGGAAAATATATAGCGGTACGAGACTTTCTCAGGAAACAAGAAAGGTCTCAAATACACAACCTAACCCTACACTTAAAGGATCTGGAGAAAGAACAACAGAGAAAGCCTAAACCCAGCAGGAGAAGAGAAATCATAAAGATCAGAGAAGAAATCGATGAAATAGAAATAAACAAACAACAAAAACAATAGAACCAATCAATGAAACTAGGAGCTTGCTCTTTGAAAGAATTAATAAGATTGAAAAACCCCTGGCCAGACTTATCAAAAGGAAAAGGGAAAGGACCCAAATAAATAAATTCATGAATGATAGAGGAGAGATCAAAACTAACACCAAAGAAATACAGACAATTATAAGAACAAACTATGAGCAACTCTATGCCAACAAATTTGAGAATCTGGAAGAAATTGATGCATTCCTATGGACATATAAACTATCACAACTGAACCAGACGGAAAAAGAAAACCTGAACAGACCCATAACCAGGAAGGAGATTAAAATAGTCATCAAAAATCTCAAAAAAAAAAAAAAAAGAAAAAAAAAGAAAAACAAACAAAAAAACAAAAAAACAAAAAAACAAAAAAAAAAACCCAAAAGCGCAGGGCCAGTCAGCCTCCCAGGGCAATTCTACCAAACATTGAAAGAAGTATTAATTCCTATTCTTCTGAAACTGTTCCAAAAAATAAAAATGGAAGAAAAACTTCCAATTATCAGGCCTGCATCACCTTGATCCCAATAACAGACAAGGATCCCATCCAAAAAGAGAATTAGAGACCAATATCCTTGATGAACACAGATGCGGAAATTCTCACCAAATTACTAGCCAATAGGATCCAGCAGTACATTAAAAGGATTATTCATCACGACCACATGGGATTTAATCCAGGGTTGCAAGATTGGTTCAACATCCACAAATCAATCAATGTGATACAATACATTAATAAAAGAAAGAACAAGAACCATATTTGATGTTGAAAAAGCATTTGACAGCATCCCTTCCTGATCAAAACTCTTCAGAGTGTAGGGATAGAGGGCACAATATTATCAAAGCCATCTATAAAAAACGCACCACAAATTCATTCTCAATGGAGAAAAACTGAAAGCTTTTAGCTAAGGTCAGGAACACGGCAGGGATGCCCATTATCACCATTGCTATTCAATATAGGACTAGAAGTGCTAGCCTCAGCAATCAGAAAACAAAAAGAAATTAAAGGCACAAAAACAGCAAAGAGGAAGTCAAACTATCATTCTTTGCAGATGATATGGTACTCTATGTGGAAATCCCAAAAGATTCCACTCCAAAACTGCTAGAACTCCTACAGGAATTCAGTAGTGTCAGGATATAAAATCAATGCACAGAAATCAGTTGCATTTTTTTACACCAACAACAAGACAGAAGAAAAAGAAATTCAGGAGTCAATTCCATATACAATTGCATTCAAACCCATAAGATACCTAGGAATAAGCCTAACCAAAGAGGCAAAGTATCTGTACTCAGAAAACTATAAAGTACTCCTGAAAGAAATTGAGGAAGACACAAAGAAATAGAAAAATGTTCCATGCCCATGGATTGGAAGAACAAATATTGTGAAAATGTCTATGCTACCTAAATCAATGTACACATTTAATGTAATCTCTATCAAAATACTATCCATTTTTTCAAAGAAATGGAAAAAATAATCCTAAAATTTATATGGAATCGAAAAGACCTCGAATAACCAAAGAAATTTTGAAAAAGAAAGACAAAGTTGGTGGCATCACAATTCCATACTTCAAGCTCTATTACAAAGCTGTCATTATCTAGACAGTATGATACTGACACAAAAACAGACACATAGGTCAATGGAACAGAATAGAGAGCCCAGAACGAGACCTTCAACTCTATGGTCAACTAATCTTTAACAAATCAGGAAAGAATGTCTAATGGAAAAAAGACAGCCTCTTCAACAAATGGTGTTGGGGAAATTGGACAGCCACGTGCAGAAAAATGAAATTGGATCATCTTCTTACACCACACACGAAAATAGACTCAAAATGGATGAAGGACGTCAATGTGAGAAAGGAATCCATCAAAATCTTTGAAGAGAATACAGGCAGCAACCTCTTCGACCTCAGCCACAGCAACTTCTTCCTAGGGAGTTCGCCAAAGGCAAGGATAGTAAGGGCAAAAATGAACTATTGGAATTTCCTCAAGATCAAAATCTTTTGCACAGCAAAGTAAACAGTTAACAAAACCAAAAGACAACTGACAGTATGGGAGAAGATATTTGCAAATGACATATCAGATAAAGGGTATTGTCCAAAATCTATAAAGAGTTTAGCAAACTCAACACCTAAAGAACAAATAATCTAATCAAGAAATGGGCAGAGGACATGAACAGGCATTTCTGCAAAGAAGACATCCAGATGGCCAACAGACACATGAAAAAATGCTCCACATCACTCGGCATCAGGGAAACACAAATCAAAACCACAATGAGATACAACCTCACACCAGTCAGAATGGCTAAAATGAACAAGTCAGGAAATGACAGATGCTGGTGAGGATGAGGAGAAAGGGGAATCTTCCTGAACTCTTGGTGGGAATGCAAGCTGGTGCCACCACTCTGAAAAAGAGCATGGAGGTTCCTCAAAAAGTTGAAAATAGAGCTACCCTATGACACAGCAATTGCGCTACCAGGTATTTACCCAAAGATACAATCATAGTGATCCAAAGGGGCCCATGCACCTGAATGTTTATAGCAGCAATGTCCACAATAGCCAAACTATGAAAAGACCCTAGATGTACATCAACATATTAATGGATAAAGAAGATATGGTGTGTATAATGGAATACTATGCAGCCATCAAAAGAAATTAAATCTTGCCATTTGCGACAACATGGATGGAACTAGTGGGTATTATGGTGAGCAAAATAAGTCAATCAGAGAAAGACCATTGTCATATGATCTTCCTGATGTGAGGAAGTGGAGAGGCAACGTGGAGGGTCTTAGGGGGTAGGAAAGGAATAAATGAAACAAGATGGGATTGGGAGGGAGACAAATCATAAGAGACTCTTAATCTCACAAAACAAACTGAGGGTTGCTGGGGGGAGGGGAGTTTGGGAGAGGGTGGTGAGGTTATGGACATTGGGTAGGTTATGTGCTATGGTAAGTGCTCTGAAGTGTGTAAACCTGGTGATTCACAGACCTGTACCCCAGGGGATAAAAACACATTATATGTTTTTAAAAAAATAAATAAATAATTTTAAAAAAGTTTTTCTCAGAACCAGTATTTATGAGCTACAATACTCAAATACGATGCAAAGAACACAGAAAAATAAAATAAATAATCTATTAAATGGTGCTTCCTTAGGGGCTCAGTGGTTTAAAGCTTCTGCCTTTGGGTCAGGTCATGATCCCAGGGTCCTGAGACTGTGCTCTACCTCAGGCTCTCTGCTCAGCAGGAAGCCTGCTTCACCCTCTCTCTGTCTCTCTGCCTACTTCTGATCTCTGTTTGTTAAATAAATAAATTAAATCTTAAAAAAATTTAAAATGGTGCTTCCTTAAAAATACAAGTATTGTCTTGAAAACAATGTGTTCATAATTCCCAATATCAGGTGGATAGATGTCCTAAATTTTCCTTGAGGGAAATTATGGTAATATGAGAATAAATATATGCAGTAATGTATATACAATAACATAATGTTTTGAAATTGGTTATATATTTTATATGCAAACAATAAATTCTAGGAAATGGAAGAAAGCTATCAATGCACGTCCTCAAACATAGCATGGTATGTAACTATGTTGACAGAATAAGGAGGGGAGGAGAAAATGTTGATGATATAGGGAGTGAATGAACTTCATCCACAGTGGCTGACTTACAAATCATGACCTGATATTTGGGATTTAAGAACGAAACATTAGAAGATGAGCATATTGTTTAAAATATTGAGGAAGTTTGGGACGCCTGGGTGGCTCGATTGGTTGGATGACTGCCTCAGGTCATGATCCCAGAGTCCCAGGATCGAGTCCCGCATTGGGCTCCCATCTCCATGGGGAGTCTGCTTCTCTCTCCGACCTTCTCCTTTCTCATGCTCTCTTTCACTGTCACTCTCTCAAATAAATAAATAAAATCTTAAAAAAATATTGAGGAAGTTCTGGGAAAAAATGAGAAAGAATTTGAAGTAATTGCCTTGGGTGTTTAGATTACTAGATTATGGGACAATTATTTTACCCAGTGGTTTTTTGATGGCATGTACATGCATTCTTGGAATAATATATTAAAGTGATAAAAAGTTATTTCAGTTAGTAATGTGCATGTACCAAATTATTGCAGATGTGAATCTTCAAATCTACTGTGAAATACCTACAGCAGTGCTCTGTGTCTATATGAAGCAATGCTCTTGATGTTGACACAACTATCAATATGGCTATAGATATTTGCAGACATAAAATCAAGTTTCAGACATTTAAGGAAATTCTTTATATTTCCTATCGTAACTTAGATGCTAGATAGATGCAGATTTTATGTATTAAATTTGTGTTTAAAATAATCCTCACTTAACACTAAATATGTTTAGGCAACTCTGAAGAAATAAAAATGATTATTCTTAACAATCAAACCTAACTATAAATGAAAAATACATAAAATCTATTAATTAAAAATTTACTATAGATGAAACAGATTCAAGAATTTATTTAAGTTCCTTCATGCCTAAATAAATCGGGTGAGTGCTTATATTTTCTTCATTTCAAGATACTTCTTGTTTTCTCCTATTTGGAATCTTAATATCTTCTCTTGTTCTCTGCAACAATACTACTTTAATCAATGGTGTAGAGAATACACACATCACTCGGAGATCCTCTAGATGAACTCAAAACAGTGTTTTGCTCCAATACCAAAGTTTCCCTTGGTGGTTTTGCTTACAAAGAAGCATCCTCCTCTGTCTTATCACCAATGTAAATTGGTCTGTTAATGCAAATATTCAATTCATTCCTACATCATAATGAGGAGGATTCTCTAAATAGTATCCAGTTTTAAATTTGCATATTGCCATATTTAATTAGTTTAATGACATATAATAAGCAATATTAATATTGTAGATATTATTTTTCCCATGTTTCCCATGTTCCTGTTCAATCGCAAATAATACATAAAAAAACTCACTGTAGTGATTCACATATTTACAGAATAAAGAGATTCTTCAAATATAAGATCATTATTATAAAGATGAAAAGTGGATTCCATGTGATGAGAAATAGATTGCTTAAAGCTATATGGAGAGGGGCGGCTGGGTGGCTCAGTGGTTTAAGCCACTGCCTTCGGATAAGGTCAAGATCTCAGGGTCCTGGGATCGAGTCCCACATCGGGCTCTCTGCTCAACAGCAAGCCTGCTTCCTTCTCTCTCTCTCTGCCTGCCTCTCTGTCTGCTTGTGATATCTCTCTGTCAAGTAAATAAATAAAATCTTAAAAAAAAAAAAGCTATATAGAGAGTTGGAGGAAATCGGAAGGGGAGAGGAACCATGAGAGACTGTAGCCACTGAGAAACAAACTGGGGGTTTTGGAGGAGAGGGAGTGGGGAGTTCAATGAGTCTGCTGGTGGGTATTAAGGAGGACACACATTACATGGGGCATTGGATGTGTTGCATAAACGATGAATCTTGGAACACTTTAAAAATAAAATAAACGACTCTGCCAGCAGCTCTTGCAAAACATTCTGAGGCTTCTCTCTAAGAGGGAGGTTGGGGTGCAGTTTGCTCTCCTCTAAACCTCCAAAAACCATCAAAAGCTGTCAAGGAGAGAGAAAGCAGATGAAAGAACATAAAAACCCCCAGAGAACAAAAGCGTGAAAAAAACAGTTTCCTCAGAGCCCACCCCCTTGAGGGGAGAGGGAGGACCTAACTCAGGGAACATCATTGTCTGAAAACCCACGTGGCAGGCCCCTCCCCCAGAAAACCAACCAGGAAGGAAGAAAAAAAAAAAGACTACAAGAGAACAACCACCACTACTTCATAAATACAACTTTTATTTTTAACTCTTTACCAATATTCTGGTTCTTATTTTTATACATACAGATAATTTTTAACCTATTTACCACCACACTGAGATGTCCAGTACATCAAAATCTTTAATAACCTTCTAACCTGAGCTTTTTGATACATACACCCGTGTTTTTCTTTTGCTTTTCTATTTTTTTAATTCTTTTTTAATTTTGGGTTTACTCTAGTTTATTCTTTTTTAATTTTTATTTTCTACTATACATATAGAGTTAAACTTCAAGGTAATCCCCTTTCCCCAATCAATGATACCTCTATAGGCAAACCAGTTTCTAATCCCCCTGTAACTTAGGAAAGTTGAGTCCCTTAACAAAAACATCAAGATACATTCAGGAAGAATCAAAACAACCTTCCTTACCCACACTGAGAATTTATAACCACTCTCCCAATTTTTCCTTCTGTCAGTGTTTCTGTGAATTTGTGTTTGTCCTGATAATATATAAATCTTATACTTGGGGTTCTTTCTGATGAGGTTCTTCCCTTTTTTTTTTGCTTACACATATATATTTTTTTCTCTTGTCATATATTTTTATAAGTCTTTTTGTTTGTCTGTTTTTGTCTATATACTTCACAAATCTTACCTTGTGGCCCATTTGGGCTGAGCCTTCTCTTTTATCTTCCCTTTCTTTCCTATCTCTCTCTCTCTCTTTTTTTTTCCCTTTTTTCTTTTCCCTTTTTTTTCTTTCTTCTTCTCTATTTCTTTTTCTTTTCTTTTTTCTCTCATTTGGGTGGGGAATCCTGACAGCACAGAAGCATTCCAGGATGCACATTGACTACACTACAATTGATTAAGTTCAGCTGCATCTGTTCAGTCATCTCTTACCAAAATGACTAGGAGGAGGAATACCCAACAGAATAAAAATACAGAGGATGGGCCTTCTCCAACAGAGCTAATGGCTATTGACATAGACAATATGTCAGAAAAGGAATTCAGACTAACAATTCTCCAGGCAATAGCTAGGTTGGAGAAAGCCATGGGTGACCAAAGAGAATTGATTAGGGCAGAACTGAAAGCCACCAGGGATGATGTTCACAATGTTAGGGCATAACTGAAAGCCACCAGGGATGATGTTCAAAATGCTGTCAATGAGTTCCAATCTAATCTAAATTCTATAAAAGCTAGGGTAACTGAGACAGAAGATAGAATTAGTGATCTGGAGGACAAACAGATAGAGAGAAAGGATCAGGAGGAAGCCTGGAACAAACAGCTCAGAAGCCACGAAAACAGAATCAGGGAAATAGACGATGCCATGAAACGCTCCAACGTCAGAATTATTGGAATCCCTGACGGGGAGGAAAAAGAAAGAAGTCTAGAAGATATAGTGGAAGAAGTTGTCTATGAAAATTTTCCCAATCTCAAGAATGGAAACAACGTTCATGTACTAGAGGCAGAGAGATTTCCTCCCAAGATTTTAATTCTCGAAAGTCCTCACGACACCTTATCGTTAGAATGAGGAATTATGTTTCAAGAGAGACCCTCTTAAAAGCAGCTAGAACAAAGAAGCTCCTTACATACAGAGGAAAGCCCATTAGAATAACGTCAGACCTTTCCACAGAGACCTGGCAAGCCAGGAAGGGCTGGCAAAATATATTCAGAGTAGTAAATGAGAAGAACATGCAACCAAGAATACTCTATCCATCAAGACTGACATTTAAAATGGATGGAGAGATAAAGAGTTTCCAAGACCAGCAAGGCTTAAAAGACTATGCAACCACCAAGCTGATGCTGCAGGAAATATTAAGGGGGGTCCTATAAAAGAGAAAAAATCCTAAGAATATCATTGAACAGAAATATAGAAACAATCTACAGACAGAAAGACTTCAAAGGCAACACGATGTCAATAAAAACCTATCTCTCAATAATCACTTTCAATGTGAATGGCCTAAATGCGCCCATAAAATGACACAGGGTTGCAGATTTGATAACACGACAGGACCCATCCATATGTTGTCTACAAGAGACCCATTTTGAACCTAAGGATACACCCAGACTGAAAGTGAAGGGATGCAGAAGCATCTTTCATGCCAATGGGCTTCAAAAGAAGGCCGGAGTAGTGATTCTCATATCAGATAAATTAGATTTTAAACTAAAAACTGTAGTCAGAGATACAGAAGGACATTACATAATTCTTAAAGGGACTATCCGCCAAGATGATCTAACAATTGTGAATATCTATGCCCCCATTATGGGAGCACCCAATTACATAAGAAAACTATTAATCAACATAAAGAGACATATTGATATGAATACAATAATAGTAGGAGATCTTAATACGCCTCTCTCAGAAATAGACAGATCATCGAAGCAGAAAATTAATAAAGAAATAAGAGCATTGAATGAAACATTGGACCAGATGGACCTCATCGACGTATACAGAACTTTCCACCCTAAAACAACAGAATACTCATTCTTCTCAAGTGCACATGGAACCTTCTCCATAATAGACCATATACTGGGTCACAAAGCAGGACTCAACCGATAGCAAAAGACTGACATCATTCCCTGCATATTCTCAGATCACAATGCTTTGAAACTGGAACTCAATCATAAGGAAAAGCTCAGAAGGAACTCAAACACCTGGAAGCTAAAGACCACCTTGCTTAAGAAAGCTTGGATCAACCAGGAGATCAAAGATGAACTTAAACAATTCATGGAAACCAATGAGAATGAAGACACTTCAGTCCAAAACCTATGGGGTACAGCAAAGGCGGTTCTAAGGGGGAAATACATAGCCATCCAAGCCTCCCTCAAAAACATTGAAAAATCCAGAATACACCAGCTGTCTCTACACCTTAAAGAACTGGAGAATCAACAGCAAATCAAACCAACTCCACATGCAAGAAGGGAAATAATCAAGATTAGAGCAGAGATCAATGAGGTAGAAACCAGAGATACAGTAGAACGTATCAATGAACTAGAAGCTGTTTTTTTTAAGATTTTATTTATTTATTTGACAGAGAGAGAGCTCACAAGTAGGCAGAAAGGCAGGCAGAGAGAGAGGAGGAAGCAGTCTCCCTGCAGAGCAGAGACCCCGATGTGGGGCTCGATCCCAGGACCCCGAGATCATGACCTGAGCCGAAGGCAGCGGCTCAATACACTGAGCCACCCAGGCGCCCCCTAGGAGCTGGTTTTTTGAAAGAATCAATAAGATCGATAAACCATTGGCCACACTAATCCAAAAGAAAAGAGAGAAAGCCCAAATTAATAAAATTATGAATGAAAAGGGAGAGATCACAACTAACACCAAGGAAATAGAAACAATCATCAGAAATTATTACCAACAGTTATATGCCAATAAGCTAAGCAACCTAGATGAAATGGATGCATTCCTGTAAAACTACAAACTCCCAAAATTGAACCAGGAGAAATTGACAACCTGAATAGACCGATATCTAGTAATGAGATTGAAGCAATGATCAAAAACCTCCCAAAAAACAAGAGCCCAGGACCTGATGGATTCCCTTGGGAATTCTACAAAACTTTCAAAGAAGAAATCACACCAATTCTCCTGAAGGTGTTCCATAAAACTGAAGCAGAAGGAAATCTTCCATACTCTTTTTATGAAGCCAGCATTACCCTGATCCTCAAACCAGGCAAAAACCCTACAAAAAAGAATTTCAGACAAATATCACTGATGAATATGGATGCTAAGATTCTCAACAAGATCCTAGCAAACAGGATCCAGCAGCACATTAAAAAGATTATCCACCATGACCAGGTGGGATTCATCCCTGGATTGCAAGGATGGTTCAACATTCGAAAATCAATCAATGTGATAGAACAAATCAATAAGAGAAGAGAGAAGAACCACATGGTGCTCTCAATTGATGTAGAAAAAGCATTTGAGAAAATCCAGCATCCATTCCTGATGAAAACGCTTCAAAGTGTAGGGATAGAGGGAACATTCCTGAACTTCATAAAATCTATCTATGAAAGACCCACAGCAAATATCATCCTCAATGGGAAAAAGCTTGCAACCTTCCCATTGAGATCAGGAACACGACAAGGATGCCCACTCTCACCACTCTTATTCAACATAGTATTAGAAGTTCTAGCAATGGCAGTCAGACAACAAAGAGAAATAAAAGGTATCCAAATTGGCAAGGAAGAAGTCAAACTCTCTCTTTGCAGATGACATGATTCTTTATATGGAGAACCCCAAAGACTCCATCTGCAAACTACTAGAACTCATACAGCAATTCAGTAACATGGCAGGATACAAAGTCAATGGACAGAAATCAGTGGCTTTCTTATACACTAACAATGAAAATAGAGAAAGGGAAATTAGAGAATCGATTCCATTTACTATAGCACCAAGAACCATAAGATACCTGGGAATAAACCTAACCAAAGAGGAAAAGGACCTGTACTTGAGGAACTACAGAACACTCATGAAAGAAATCAAAGAAGACACAAAAAGATGGAAGACTGTTCCATGCTCTTCGATTGGAAGAATAAACATTGTTAAAATGACTATACTGCCTTGAGCAATCTATACTTTTAATGCCATTCCGATCAAAATTCCACCGATATTTTTCAAAGAGCTGGAGCAAATAACCCTAAAATTTGTATGGAATCAGAAGAGACCCCAAATTGCTAAGGAAATTTTGAAAAACAAAAACGAAACTGGCGGCATCCCGTTACCCGATTTCAAGCTTTACTACAAAGCTGTGATCACCAAGACAGTGTGGTACTGGCATAAAAACAGACACATAGAGCAGTGGAATAGAGTTTAGAGCCCAGATATGGACTCTCAACTCTATGGTGAAATAATCTTCGACAAAACAGGAAAAAATATTCAATGGAAAAAAGACAGTCTCTTCAATAAATGGTGCTGGGAAAACTGGACAGCGATATGTAGAAGAATGAAACTCGAACATTCTCTTACACCGTACACAAAGATAAACTCGAAATGGATAAAAGACCTCAACGTGAGACAGGAATCTATCAGAATCCTAGAGGAGAACATAGGCAGTAACCTCTTCGATATCAGCCACAGCAACTTCTTTCAAGATATGTCTCCAAAGGCCAGGGAAACAAAAGCGAAAATGAACTTTTGGGACTTCATCAAGATCAAAAGCTTCTGTACAGCAAAGGAAACAGTCAACAAAACAAAAAGGCAACCCACGGAATGGGAGAAGATATTTGTAAATGAGAGTACAGACAAAAGGTTGATATCCAGGATCTATAAAGAACTTCTCAAACTCAACACACACAAAACAGATAATCATATCAAAAAAATGGGCAGAAGATATGAACAGTCACTTCTCCAACGAAGACATACAAATGGCTATCAGACACATGAAAAAATGTTCATCATCACTAGCCATCAGGGAGGTTCAAATTAAAACCACATTGAGATACCACCTGACACCAGTTAGAATGGCCAAAATTAGCAAGACAGGAAGCAACGTGTGTTGGAGAGGATGTGGAGAAAGTGGAACCCTCTTACACTGTTGCTGGGAATGTAAGTTAGTGCAGCAACTTTGGAGAACAGTGTGGAGATTCCTCAAGATATTAAGAATAGAGCTTCCCTATGACCCTGCAATTGCACTGCTGGGTATTTACCCCAAAGATACAGATGTAGTGAAAAGAAGGGCCATCTGTACCCCAATGTTTATAGCAGCAATGGCTACGGTCGCCAAACTGTGGAAAGAACCAAGATGCCCTTTAATGGATGAATGGATAAGGAAGATGTGGTCCATATACACAATGGAGTATTATGCCTCCATCAGAAAGGACGAATACCCAACTTTTGTAGCAACATGGACGGGACTGGAAGAAATTATGCTGAGCGAAATAAGTCAAGCAGAGAGAGTCAAGTATCATATGGTCTCACTTATTTGTGGAGCATAACAAATAACATGGAGGACATGGGGAGATGGAGAGGAGAGGGTGTTGAGGGAAACTGGAAAGGGAGATGAACCATGAGAGACTATGGACTCTGAAAAACAACCAGAGAGTTTTGAAGGGGTGGGGGGGTGGGATTTTGAGGAACCAGGTGGTGGGTAATAGGGAGGGCACGTACTGCATGGAGCACTGGGTGTGATGCCTAAACAGTGAACACTGTTATGTTGTAAATAAACAAACAAACAAAAAAAAAAAGTACACAGTATGTTAGTAATATATTTACGTTTTAAGTCTTAATATATATCTAATACATATGAAATATAAATATATATATAAATATATATATATCTTTTAAATTGATTTCAGTCAAATAAAACTTCACATTGAATTTCCATAGTAAATTAGTATATGTGCTGCTAAAACAAGCACAGAATTTCCAGTTAATTAAATGCTAGAATGTATCAATTGTTAATTCTAATAGTTTATTCAAATAGTTTATTATTAATTCTACTCAAAATTATCTTAACCATTACAGAAGTATCTCAACTTTAAATGATAATAAAAATAAAAATACAAGGAAGACATGTGCTTTTATTAACATGCATATTTACAAACTTACTGGCTTGAGTAACTGACATTGGTCCTCCCATCATCATATGAATGAAGTCATTTATCTTAATAGATCTGAGTATTTTTCAAATCTGTTTATACTTATGTCTCACCCCTGCACTTGACATTTTATATAACTCCGTAAAGACTGAGCAGCAATCATGATTTCAGGACCTCTTTGGAGATTAAGGATAAAACTTGGTGTTTTCTGTGTATTTCCTTGGGAATGTCCACTGAGGCATGAACAATGCAGGCTAAATCACCAATAGCTCAGCATGTCCTAAGGACAAAGTTTTAGAAATGAGTTCTGATAATTTCTGTGGCTGTTTTAATAGTTGTGTTAATCATCAAGTCAGTGGGCAAACAAATATATTTATTCAGACTTTTTGAATATTATGTCTCTCATGTGTAAGTTCTTTATAATTTTGGATGTTAACTGTTTATTGAATATATGATTTGCAAATAAGAAGCTAGGCTTTTTCCTTTGTTTATGGTTTCTTTCACTTTGCATTTAGGAAAAAAAATGCTGTAGTCCTAAGAATTTAGTGTGGATATTTGCTTCTCTTTCCAGATAAGTCACATTTAGAAATATGTTTTTATGGTCAATTTCAAGGCAAGTCTTTTAAGGAAGACCTAAGAATATCCATTTTGGGTTTATATTTGTATATGGTGTATGAAGTGGTTCAGTTTAATTCTTTTGTATTAAGCTCTTCAGGTTTTACAGCACCATTTACTGAAGAGACTATCCTTTCTCCCATCATGCATTTATATCCACTCTTTTGTAGATTAATTGACGATATAAGTGTAGGTTTATCTCTGAGATATTTTGTTGTATTGACCTATGTGTGAGTTTCTGTTCCAGCACCATACTTTTGTTTTTTTATTTGTTTGTTTTCTTTTATTAATTTAACTTTGTGGTAGCTTGAAATCTGGGATTGTGATACCTCCAGCTTTGTTCTTTTTTCTCAAGAAGACCTTAGCTAATGGGGTACCATTCTTATTTGACTACTATTGCCTTACGTTTATTTCTCTAAGCAGGAACTCTAAGTCTTCCTATCTTACTGTTTTTCAAAGTTGTTTTGGTGCATGAATGTTCCTATATTATGTTCCTGTGGTGCATTGTATATATTCACTTTCATATGTTGAACAATCCTGGCATTCCAGGGATAAATCCAACTATTTACAAATAGTGCAAAATAATTTTCATGTACTGATGAATTAAGAGTGCCAGTGTTTTATGAAACTGTTATATAAAGACAGATATCCAGACTGATATCACTTATGGCTTTGGCATCAGGACAATGTTGACCTCAAAGAATGAGCTAGTATGTATTCTATTCTCTGGTTTTTGCAAGAGTTTGAGGAAAATGTGTCAATATAGTTAGTACACTTGGAAAAATTACCAGTAAAGTAATTTTGGCCCAATGATCTTTTCAGTTGCATAGATTTAACTACTTGTTCAATTTTCTTACAAATTGTAGGTCTTCTCAAATTTTACATTTCATCATAACTCAGTCTTGGTCATGTGCCTGCTTCTAGGAATTTATTTTTGGTTATCCAATTTGTTAACATACAATTATTCAAATCCCACTCATATTTGTTTTCTATCTATAAAATTTATGATAATTTAACCAACATAATTGTTGATATTGCTATTTTGAGACTTCTTTTTTAAAGATTTATTTATTTGTTTGTTTGATAGAGAGACAGAGAGTGTACAAGCCTGGGGAGGGCAGAGACAGAGGGAGAGGGGAAAAGAAGCAGACTCCTCATTGATCTGGAAGTCAGATGTCAGACTGAATCCCAGGACCTGGATATCATGAACTGAGCCGAAGGCAGATACTTAGCCATGTGAGCCACCCAGACACCCATGAGCCTTTGTTTTTGTTTTTGTTGTTGTTGTGTTTGATATAGTTAAGGTTTTGTCGATTTTCAAAGAATCTTGATTAGTTTTGATGTCTTTCTATGCTGCGTTTTCTATACTGTTATCATCTCTGCTGTAATCTTTAATATTTCTCCCTTTTCAAGCTTTGGGTTTAACTTTTACTTTCTTTTTCTAGTTGATTAAATTATAACATTTGTTTATTGATTTGAGAACTTTTTTGTTTATTAAATGTAAATTTTTACTGCAATTCTCCTTAGCAATGATTTATGTGTTGGGGCGCCTGGGTGGCTCAGTGGGGTAAAGCCTCTGCTTTCAGCTCAGGTCATGATCCCATGCTCCTGGGATCAAGCCCCACATCAGGCTCTCTGCTCCGCAGGAGCCTGCTTCCTCCTCTATCTCTGCCTGCCTCTCTGCCTACTTGTGATCTCTCTCTGTCAAATAAATAAATTAAATCTTAAAAAAAAAACAATGATTTATGTGAACTTCATAGGTTTCAGTATATTTCTTTCTGTTTCCATATGCCTCAAGCTGGTTTCTTGTTTTTTAATATCCATTGTGAGTTCTTAAGCACTTTATTTCTAAAATAGTGTATTGCTTAAAATCATATAAGTATGAGTTCTAGAGGGAAGTGGGTGGCTCAGTCAGTTACGTATCTGCCTTCATGGGCAGGTCACAATCCCAGGTTCTGGGATCCATTCCCACATTGGGTTACCTGCTATGTGATGAAACTTTGTCTCCCCCTCACATTGCTCCTATCACTACTTATGTGATCTGTCTTTCTCAAATAAAGAAGTAAAGTCTTTAAAATAATAATTATGTTTACTATATTTTCAGTTATTCATTGCTGTCTCATTTTCCTTTTATCAGAAAAGAATGGCTTTTATGTTTCCACATTTTAAACTTATTTCATGGCCTAATATATGGTCAATCCTGAAGAATAGTCCATATGAATTATTAGTTAGAGAAAGACAATTATCATATGATCTCACTGATATGTGGAATTTAAGAAGCAAGTCATAGGATCATAGGGGAAGAGTAAAAATAATGAAGCAAGATGAAAGTAGAGAGGGAGACAAACAACAAGAGACTTCATCTTAGGAAACAAATTGAGGGTTCCAGAAGGGGGAGGGGCCATGGCATGGGGTAACTGGAAATGGATATTTGTGAAGATATGTGTTTAATGAGCACCCTATGTTATAAAAGATTGATGAGGGAGACAAGATGGAAGAAGCGTAGGGGACCCTATTTCAACCAGTCCCCTGAGTCTAGCTGAATATCTACCAATCCATTCTGAACACCCACAAAGTCAGCCCAAGATGTCAGAATATATATCTGGATCTCTACAAACAGAAAATATCTGGTGGTCATGTGGTATGAATGGTGGAGCCATGATTCTGTGGGCACATATCAGAAGATAAGCAGAAGGGGGTCGGGGAGATGTCATAAGCTGGTGCCAGGAAGGTGATGTAACACCAGAACACAAAAGAGTCCTGAACACAGAACACAGCATATATTGACAGACTGGATGTGTTGGGAAAAGGACATTAGTGCAATCCCCAGATTGGATCCACGAGTTGGGGTGTGGGTGCACGAATTGGGGCCCTCTCAGTTTAGAAGCACAACAGGAAGAGAAAGGTCACAGTCCTGGGATCGAAATTTGGGAGAACCTGTTGGGTTTTAACAGAAGGAAGGCTGCTGCTTTTTAGCAGTGCAGACAGAAATGAATACTGTGTGGTCTGGAGTTCTCTAGAAGAGCAGACTACAATTTATCTCTCAGAAGAGATGTAAGAGATGCAGAAAGCCAGCAGAGAACAGAAAAATTGTTTCCACTGGGACCACCACCCTGAACATGGGGCAGGGCAACTGCCAAGACAGTGTTGCATGACTAAAAACATGCTAGGCCCCTCCGCCAGAATACAGGCTGGAAGAATAAGAGGACAAAAACATTTGGGCCCCTATAAAATGGTGCATCTTGCTTGGGTCATAGTTAATACTTTGGATTCTGTATATGCCCTCAATTAGCCCTCAACAGAGTGACTAAGAGGATGAACCCCAGACAAATAGAATATTCAGAACCTTTGCCCCAGACCTAAGAGATATGAATATAAGCAAGATGTCAGAGATAGATTTCAGGGTAGCAATCATGAAGTTAATATCTAGGCTTGAGAAAAATGTTAGTGACAATATAGAATCTTTATGGGAAGAAATGAAATCAACTCGCCTGACCTTAAAAATTCTATGAATGAGGGCATCTGACTGGCTCAGCGGGCTAAAGCCTCTGCCTTCAGCTCAGGTCATGATCCCAGAGTCCTGGGATAGAGCCCCACATCGGGATCTCTGCTCAGTGGGAACCCTGCTTCCCCCTCTGTCTCTGCCTGCCTCTCTGCCTACTTGTGATCTCTTTCTGTCAAATAAATAAATAAAATCTTTTAAAAAAATTATATGAATGATGGGCGCCTGGGTGGCTCAGTGGTTTAAGCCTCTGCCTTCAGCTCGGGTCATGATCCCAGGGTCCTGGGATCGAGTCCCGCATCAGGCTCTCTGCTCGGCGGGGAGCCTGCTTCATCCTCTCTCTCTCTCTTTCTGCCTGCATCTCTGCCTACTTGTGATCTCTCTCTGTCAAATAAAGAAATAAAATCTAAAAAAAATATATATTAATGAGATTCAGTCTAAAATTAATACTCTGACAGCCAGAATAAATGGGCCAGAAGAACGAGTCAGTGAACAAAAAGGTAAGATCATAGAAAAAAAAGGAAACTGTGGAGGCCTAAGATAAACACCTAAAAGCCAAAGAGATCAGACTGAGAGATTAATAACAACAGTAAACATTCCATTGTCAGAATTATTGGGATCCCTGGGGTGGGTGAGAGGACAGGAAGATGTATTTGAGAAAATCATAGCTGAAAATTTCCCTCATCTGGGGAAGGAAACAAGCATTCCTGTCCAAGAGGCTGAGAGGACCACTCCCCAAATTAATGAGAACAGATCAATGCCCTGATGTATAATAGTAAATCTCACAAATCTTAGAACCAAGGAAGCAATCCTAAAAGCTACTAGGGGGAAGAGATTTCTTATGTACAGAAGGAGGAACATTAGAAAAGCATCAGACCTGTTCACAGTGACCTGATATGCCAAAAAAGGCTCACAAGACATATTGAGGTTACTAAATGAGAAGAACATGCAGCCAAGGATATTTTGTCCAGCAAGGCTGTCATTTAGAATGGATCAAAAGATAAAAGAGCTTCCAGGACTGGCAGATACTGAAAGGATATGTGACCACCAAGCTGGGCCTGCAAGAAATATTAAGGTGAGAGGGGTTGACTGAAAGAAGAAAGACTCCAGGAGTAATATAGATCCGAAATTACAGAGGCAATATGTAGAAACAGGGACTTCACAGACAACATGATGGCACTAAAACCATATTTTTCACAGTCACTGTCAATGTGAACAGACTAAATGCTCCCATGAAATGACACAGGGTTGCAGATTGGATAAAATGACAGGACCTGTCCATTTGATGTCTACAAGAGACCCATTTTGAACTTAAAGATACATCCAGACTGTAAGTAAGGGGATACAGAACCATTTTTTTATGCCAATAGACCTCAAAGAAGGCTAGGGCAGCAATTTCCATATCAAACAAATTAGATTTATACTAAAGACTGTAGATACAGAAGGGCACTATATCATTCTTAAAGGATTGCTCTAACAAGAAGATTTAACAATTGAAAATATTTATGTCCCAAAAGTGGAACCAGATAGACTACATAGATATATACAGGGCATTCCACCCTAAAAGAACAGAATGCACATTCTTCTCAAATACACATAGAACCTTCTCCAGAATAGAGCAGACACTAGGTCACAAATCAGGTCTCAACCAATATCAAAAGATTGAGAATATCCCCTGTCTATTTTCAGACCACAGTGTTTTGAAACTGAAACTAAACCCCCCCCCCCCAAAAAAAGGAAGGAATTCAAACAGATGGAAGGTAAAGACCATCCTACTAAAGAATGTTTGGGTTAACCAGGGATTTAAGGAAGAATTTAAATAATTCTTGGAAACCAAGGAGAACAGAAACACATTGGTCAAAAACCTGTGGGATATTGCAAAGGCAGTCCCAAGGGGGAAGTACATAGCCATGCAAGTCTCACTCAAAAAAAACTAGAAAGATCCCATTCCCAACTGCACAAGCTAACCTTACACCTAAAGGAACTGGAGAAAGAACAAAAAATAAAACCCAAAGGAAGCAGGAGAGAAATAATAAAGAGAGCAGAAAATAATGAAATAGAAACCAGAAAAAGGAAACATTAGAGTAGATCAACAAGACCTGAAACTGGTTTTTTGAAAGAATTAATAAGATCAAGAAACCTCTACCCAGACTCTTCCAAAAGAAAATGGAAAGGATCCAAATTAATGAAATTTGGAATGAAAATGGAGAGTTCATGACTAACACCAAGAAAATAGAACAATTGTTAGAAATTATTATCAGCAACTATATTCCAATGAATTAAGCTACCTGGAGGAAGTGAATGCCTGCCTGGAAATTTATAAACTACCAAGACTGAAAGAGGAAAAAACTGACAATCTGACTAGAACAATAACCAGTAACAAAATTGAGACAGTAATCAAAAACCTCCCTGAAAAAAAGAGTCCAGGCCCACATGGCATCCCAGGGGAGTTCTACCAAACATTTAAAGAAGAAATAATACCTAATCTTCAATAAATATCTAAAAAAATGTGAACAGAAGGAAAATGTCCATACCCTTGCCTTGGTCCCTAAACCAGGCAAAGACACCGTCAAAAAGGAGAACTACAGACCAACTGTGCCATGCTCATTT
This sequence comes from Meles meles, assembly GCF_922984935.1. Lineage (NCBI taxonomy): Eukaryota > Metazoa > Chordata > Mammalia > Carnivora > Mustelidae > Meles > Meles meles. The sequence continues at coordinate 11,525,822 of NC_060068.1, forward strand.
AATTACTATAGCTTTATAAGATAACTTCAAATCTGGAATTGTGGTACCTCCAACTCAGTTCTTCTTTTTCAAGACAGCTTTGCCTGCCCTGCATCCTTTTTCCTAGTCCCATATAAATTTGAAGGTTGTTCAAATTCTGGGAAAGAAAAAGCTTTTGACATTTTGATAGGGATTGCATTGCATGTGTAGATGTTTTGGGTAGTGTACATTTTAACAATATTAGTTTTTCTAATCCATGAACATGGAATGTTTTTCCCTATGTTTGTGTCATCTTTAATTCCTTTCACATATATTTTATAGCTTTCAGATTACAGGTGTTTCACTGCCTTGTTTAAATACATTCCTAGGTATTTTATGATTTTTGGTGCAATCACAAATGCAATTTTTTTTCTTAATTTTTGCTTCCTTCTTACTTGTTATTAATTTATGGAAATGAAATGGATATATGTGTGGTTATTTTGTGTCCTACAACCTTCTTGAATTCCTTTTTCATTTTTTGTGATGTTTAGTGGTTTTATAGTGATGTGTTGCTGAGGTCCTTATGATTTCCTATGTAATTATGTCTCCAGTGAATGTTTAAAATTTTACTCTTTCCTTACTAATTTTGATGCCTTTATTTATTTTTATTCTCTCATTGCTGTGTCTAGGGATTCATGTCCTGCATTGAATCAAAGTGTTTAGAGTGGATTTCTTTGTCTTATTCCTGATTGTAGGGTAAAAGCTCTCAGTTTTTCAGTAGAGTATGATATTAGCTGTGTTTTTATTTGTTATTTTATTTTCTTTTTTCATATACAGCCTTTATTAGCTACTGTTATATTTCCTCAAAACGTCCTTTGTACGGGGTGATTTTCTGTCAAACACTTTTCCTGCGTCTATTGAAATAATCATAGGGCTTTTTGCTTTCTTACTGATGTAATGTAGCACGCTGAGTGATTTGAAACCATTGTACTACCTTTGTGGTTCATAAATAAATCCAACCTGATAGTGATGAATTAGTTTTTAGAAGTATTTTTAGATTCTCTTCATTAATATTTTATTGAGGATATTTGCATATATGTTCATCAGAATCATTGCCCTGTAGATCGATTTCTCCTTCTCTCTCTCTTACTTTTTTAAAATTTATTTTTAATTTTTCACTGTATCTTCATCTGGTTTTGGTATCAAGGTAATGATAGCCTCATAAAATGAATGTGGACATTTCACTTCCTCTTGTATTTCTGGCATAGTTTTAGAAGGCTAGGTTTTAACTTTTCTATAAGTTCTGGTAGAATTCACCTTGAAGCCATATGGTCCTGGATTTTTGTTCTTTGTGAGTTTCTTGATTCCTCATTCAATTCTATTGCTAGTAATCAGTCTGTCGATTTTTCTATTTCATCCTGATTCAGTTTTGGAAGGTTTTGTCTCTTTAGGAATTTATCAATTTTTTCTAGGTTGTCCAACTTCTTGGTATAGAATTTTTCATTATATTCTCTTGTTACCCTTTGTATATATGTGATGTCAGTTGTTACTTCTTCTCTTTAATTTATGATTTCATTCATTTGAGTCCTTTATATTTTTTTTGAGTTTGGTAAAGATTTATCAATTTTCTTGATCTTTTCAAAGTACTATGCTCTACTTTTACAGTTCTGTCCCTATTTTCCTTTCTAAAATTTTATTTTCTCTGTCTTTATTTCTGTTCTAATCCTTTAATTTCTTTTTTACATTTTTATATATTTTTTAAAGATTTTATTTATTTATTTGAGAGACAGAGATTACAAGTAGGCAGAGAGACAGGCAGAGAGAGAGAGGGAAAGCATGCTCCCCAATGAGCAGAGAGCCTGATGTTGGGCTCCATCCCAGGACCCTGAGATCATGACCTGAGCTAAAGCCAGAGGCCTAACCCAACGAGCAACCCAGGTGTCCCCTTTTATTTCTTTCCACTGTTTTTTAGTTGTTTGTTTTGCTCTTTTACCTCCTTCATACGTAATCTTTTGTACTTGAGATTTATTCATGCTATATGATGTAGGCCTGTATTGCTATATACTTTCCACTTAGAACAGTTTTCCTACCCCCCCCCAAAGATTTTGGGACATTATCTTTTCATTTTCATTTGTGGCCATGTGTTTTATGACTTCCTCCTTGATTTCTTGGTAGAGCCATTCATTGTTTAGAATCACATTATTAAATCTCCATTTACTTGAGCTCTTCCTGGAATTCTTCTTTGCTTGATTTCTAGTGGTCTTAAAGGTTCCATGGTATAACTTTGATCTTTTAAAAATTTTGGAGATAATGTGGCATAACATGTGATCATTTCTGGAGAATATTCCATATGCTCTTGAAAAAAATGTGCATTCTGCTGTTTTAGGATGTAAATTTCTGAATATATGTTAAATCTATCTAGTCCAAAAATAAAACCTACTGGTTCCTTGTTCATTTTCTGTTTGGATGATCTATCCTCTGATGTAAATGGGCATTTAATGTCCTCATTATTTTTATGTTACTCTTCATTGTTTATTTATGTTTGTCATTAATTACTTTATGCATTTGGTACCCCCATGTTGAGTACATGAATGTTTACAATTTTTTTTATCCTCTCGTTGGATTGTCCCTTTCATAATTATATAGTTTCCTTCTATCCCTCTTTTTACAGTTTTTCTTTTATGCCCTTTGTCGTTATAACAAATTCCAACATTGCTTTCTTATAACACACATTCTCATAGTAAATGATTCTTAATCCCAACAGCTTAAATTTGCATGAGTGTTTGGATCTAAAATCAGACTATTATAAACAGAAGATAGATGAGTTTTCTTGTTTTAAAAATCCATTCCATCATCATGTTTTTTGACTGAAGCATTCAGTTCATTTAAATTCAAAGTAATTATTGATATATATGTGTTTATTGCCATTTTGTTAATTGCTTTGTGGCTGGATTTGTAGTACTGTTCCTTTTTTAAGTTTCATTTAAATTGTGGTTAGTTAATAAGCAGTGTAATTTGTTTAAGGTGTGCAATACAGGGTTTGAACACTTCCATAAAACATCTAGTGTTGTGTGTGATGCATAAACAATGAATCTTGAAACAGTGAAAGAATAAATTAAAATTTAAAAAAAATTATTCATCACAGCAAGTACATTTGCTACTCTCTATCACCTATGATTACCATCACATGAACCAACTCCCTTTTGTTATCTATTCACTCACAGTTAAGTGTCTGTTTCTTGGTTTTCCTTCCCTCCTCTCTCTCTCTCTCTCTCCAGTTTGCTCATTTTCCCCCTTCAATTGTCTGTATGAGTGAAATGGTATGATAGTTGTATTCTCTGACTGACTTATTTGCTTAACATTATACTCTCTAATCCATAGTTACATGGGAGACTGTAAATGCAGTTGTAAATGGAAAGATGTCTTTCTTTTTACAGTGAGTAATATCCCTCTGTATGACATATTATTTGTCCATTCATCAGTCAGTGGACAGGTAGACTATCTCCAGAATTTGGTTACAGTAGATAATGATGTCATAAATTTCTTGATGACTGTATTCCCTTGAATTAGTACTTTTGTATTCTTGCATAAGCACCTAGTAGTTCAATGATTAGATAGTGGGGCCATTCTAATTTTAACTTTTTAAGGAACCTCCGTAGTTTTGCAAATTGCTTGCAACAATCAACTATGTGGAGTTTAGTGGTGCTAGGGGTACTATAGTGGAGAAGTAAGACAGAGGCCAGGGATTGCACTGTGTGGTCTAAAGTATCCTGTGTCACACTGGGAGACATAACTCCCCTTCTTAGTGTGCATTTGAGAGGGGTGGGACTGTTTCTCCAGTGACAAAGTAACCAACGGACACCATTGAGCTGACCAGTCCAATAGCACAGTAATAGAAGCAGCTACTGGGGACAGCTAAACTGGACACAAGCTTTTTTCTCTGCTTTACCATAAAGTCTGATCCCCTGTATGTTCAGATGACTGCCCTTCTGGGAAAAACTGGCATATGTCAGAGCACGATCCCCAAGAGGATCAGCATGGATCCTCACCATGAAGGGTCCTTCAAACTTGGAGAGTAAATCCATCCAGAAAACCTGAGATAAAACATGGTAACACTAGACCACTGGATGGGCAGTAATTTGGGACACAGGCAGGAATTTGAGGGAAGCCTAGGAGGAACAAGGTGAGATTGTTCACTGTTCTGCGAGGCCTTCTTGAACAGCAGGGTTCACAAACACCCCTCTCTAGGGACAATATAGCTGGGTGATGCCATTTTTACCCTTATGTATCAGTAGGACAAACTTCAGGGGGCAGAACAGCACACACATTGGAGGCTTGGGTCCCTTACAACAAGCCCTGACCCTTGTGGTCTGCAGGAGCATTTTTACTAGGCAAGTGTTCCTAAAAGTCAGAGAAGCCCCACCTAAGAAGAAGAACACAACACCCCCCTCCACTCTGGTACCATGTGTACTGACCAAGACTGCTGTTTGAACTGTGGCTCTAGGGGAAATAGGATCTAATGTCTCTTAGCAGGAAGACCAAAAGGCACTTAGTTAAAACTTGTAACAGTCAAACACTTCTGAATATAGGAAGGAGGAATTCTGAAGAGGATTGACCTGAGGGAAAGAGCAATCAAAACACAGAAACAGCATGCACAGAACATACACCAGAAATATTGGAGTCACCAGTGTCAGGTCCTAGACATTATATGACCTCTTCTTTATATAACTGTTATTCACAGAGCTAGAAACATAATATATTATCTAACACAGAGAAGAAGACCAACACCTATACAAAATTACGAGATGGAAGAATTCATCCCAGTAGAAAGAATAAAAGGTCACAGATGGGGATCTAAACAAAATAGATATAAGTAATATGTGTGAGGCAGAATTTAAAGGAACAATCATAAGCATATAATCTGGCTTTATAAAAGCATAGAAGATACCAGGAGGCCCTTATTAAAGAACTATAAGACTCAAAAATAAGTCAGGTTGAAATAAAAATGTTGTAACTCAGATGCAAACCTGACGGGATGTAATGAACATACGGATTGAAAAAAGATAAGTAAAAGACAATTGATACAGAAGATAACATTGTGGAAAACATGAAGCTGAAAAGAATAAGCAAAAAAAAATTATCGTGAAGGTAAACTTAGAGAACTCAGCAACTCCATAAAAGTCATTATGATAGATAATGGGATAAGAATCCCAAAAGAAGGGGGGGGGGGGAAGGACAGGTTTATTTGAGGAAATTATAGCTGAAAACCTCTCTAGTCTGGGAAAAGGAAGACATCCCAATCCAGGAGGCACAGAGATCTCCCATCAGATTCAACAAAAGAAAACCAACACCAAGATGATATTCTAGTAAAATTTACAAAATACAGAGAGAAGGAAAGTAGCAAGACAGAAGAGGCCCCAAACTCACAAAGAAAAACCAGTAAAGGTAGCAACAGATCTGTCCACATAAACTTGGCAGGCCAAGAGAGAGTGGCCTAATATATTCAACATGCTGAAGGGGAAAAATATACAGCCAGGAATATCTTATGCAACAATGTTGTCACTCAGAATAGCATAAGAGATAAAGAGTTTCTGAGACAATTACAACGGAGTTTAGGACCACTAAATCAGTCGTGTAAGTAAGAGTAAAAGTGACTCTTTGAGTGGGAAAGAAAAACCAAAAGTAACAATGGTCAGAAAGAACAAAGAAAAACTCTAGAAACAATGAATTTACAGGTAATACAATCTTACTAAATTCAGATCTATTAATAATCAGCCCGAATGGAAATGGATGATGTTCCAATCAAAGACATAGTGTGTCAGAATAGATATAAAAGCCGTACCCATCTATAATGCTTCCTGGAAGAGAGTCTTTTTAGAGCTAAATATAACAGCAAAATGAATGTGAAGGAATAGGGAACAATTTATCATGCTAATGCATGTCAAAGGAAAGCTGGAGTAGCCATACCTATGTTGGAAAAACTAGATTTTAAATGAAAGAGCATAAAGAGATGAAAAAGGGCACTATTCATAATTAAGAGGCCTATCCAATGAGAAGATCTAACAATTATAAATATTTATGCTCCAACTAGGGAGCTCCCAAATTTAAAAAAATTAATTACAAATGTAATTAAAGTCCTGGATCAAAATACAATAGCAGTAGGGGACTTTAAAACCTCACTTATAACAACAGAAAGATAATCTAAGCATAAAGTCAACAAGGAAATGCTTGTTTGACTGACACATTGGAACAGACGGACTCATAAGACATGTTCAGAACATTTCTTCCTAAAAGAGAATACACGTTATTTTCCATTATACATGGGACATTCTCCAGAATAGATTGCACAATCACAAATCATTTCTCAATATGTACAAAAATATTAAGATCATACCATGCACATTATCAGACCAGAACACTATGAAATATAAGGTCAACCACAAGACCACAAATAAATGAGCATCAATGGACATAGTACAAAAGAATGAATGAATTAACCAGGAAATTAAGAAGAAATAAATAAAAAATCGGGATGCCTGGGTGGCTCAGATCATTAAGGGTCTACTTTTGGCTGGGGTTATGATCCCAGAGTCCTGTGTTTGAGTCCCACACCAGGCTCCTCACTAGGCAGAGAACCTGTTTCTCCCCCTGTGTGTTGCTCCCTCTGCTTATGGTCTCTCTGATGAATGAATGAATGAATGAAGTCTTTAAAGGATTACATTTAAAAATTAATGAGGAAAATACAACATCCATAAATATTTGGGATGCAGCAAGAGTGGTCTAAGGAAGGAAGTACATTGCAATGCATGCTTATCTGAAGAAGGAAGAAAAGTCTCAAATACACAATTTCAACTTATACCTCAAGGAACTAGGGAACTAGAAGAAGAACAGCAAATGAAGCCTATATCCACGAGAAGGAAGAAAAAAAATAAGAATACAACAGGAATAAATGAAAGAAAAACAGAAAATAGAGAATGACAAATCAATGCAACTATGAGCTAGTTAGTTGAAAAGGTTAACACAATTGGTAAAACACAGCCAGATGTATCAAAAAGAAAAAAAAATGGACTCAGGTAAATAAAGTCATGTATGAAAGAGGAGAGATCACTGCCAACACCAGAGAAACAAAACAGTCAAAGAGAACATTAGGGAAAAAATTTTGCCAACAGATTGGGCAATCTGGAAGAAATGGATAGAATCCTAAAAATACATAAACTATTAAAACTGAAAGAGGAAGAAATAGAAAATTTGAACAGGCCCATAACCAGCAAAGAAATTGAAACAGTAATCAAAAATCTCTGATCAAACAAAAGTCCAGGGCCAGAGATTTACCAGGAGAATTCTACCAAACACTGAAAGAGGACTTAATAACTCTTCTTCCCAAATAGTTTTATAATATAGAAATGTATAAGCTTCCAAACTCATTGTGTGAAGCCAGCATTACTTTCATTCCCAAAGCAGACAATGATCCCACTAAAAAGGAAAATTACAGGCCAGTATCCCTGAAGAACACTGATGCAAAAATTCTCAAAAAGACACTAACAAGTTACATCGAAGAGTACAATTAAAGATTTATTCATCATGCTCAAGTGGGATATATTCCTGGAGTGTAAGTGTCATTCAATACTGCCGAATCAAATAATGTGATAAACCACATTAATTTTTTAAAAAGTGATAAGAATGACACAATCCATGCAGAAAAATGTGTGAAATATTACAGCATTGATTCTTGATAAAAATCCTGCAAAAGTAGAGATAGAGGGAATATGCCTCAATATCACAAAGGTGATATATGAAAAATTCATAACTAAATTCCTCCTCAGTGGGGAAACTTTATGACCTTTTCTCTACAGTACAGAACAATACTGGGATGCCCACTATCACCATTTTTTAGCATATTACAGATGTCCTAACTTCAGAAATCAGACAAAAATGATGCAAATTGCCTTGAATTGGGAAGAATGAAGTCAAATATCCACTATAAACATATGACAAGTTACTCTATGTAGATAACCCAAATGTCACCACCAAACAATTGATAGAACTAACACATGAATTCAGCAAAGTCATGGGACACAAAATCAATACACAGAAATCTGTTATGTAACTAGTCACCAATAATGAAGCAGCAAACTGAGAAATTAAGGATTCAATCCCATTTACATTTGCAACAAAAACCATAAGAAACCTAGAAATAAATCTACCCAAAGAGGTAAAAATATTGTACTCTAAAACTGTAGAACAATCATGAAAGAAATTGAAGATGACACAAAGAAATGAAAAAAAAATCACATATTCATTGAAGAAAAAATATTATTAAAATGTTCTATATTACCAAATCTCAACAATACTTTTAATAAAGTCCCTGTCAGATTACCAATATCATTTTTCCCTAAAGATAGAAGAAACATTGCTAAAACATGTGTGGAACTACAAAAGACCACTAACAGTGAAAGCAACATTAAGAAGAAAAATGAAGCTAGAGGCATTGAGATTCCAGACTTCAAGATATATTACAAAGTTGTAGTCATTAAAGTAGTATGGTACTTGCACAAAAGCAGACACATAGATCAATGGAACAGAACTAAAACCCACAAATGGACCCACAACTCTATGATCAACTAATCTACGAAAACACAGAAAAGACTACCCAATCTAAATAAGACAACAAATAGTGTTGGGAAAACTGAACAGCAACATGCTGAAGAATGAAACTGGACCATTTTCTTGGGGAACCTGAGTGGCTCAGTCACTTGTGCATCTGACTCTTGGTTTTGGCTCAGGTTATGATATTGAGATCAAGCCCTGCATCAGGCACTCTGCACAGCGCAGAGTGTGCTGGTCCCTCTCCTCTGTTCCTCCCCCTGCACTCTCTCTCTCTCAAATAAATTAATCAATTATACATTAAAAAAGAAAAACTTGGGATGGCTTGGTGGCTCTTTTGGTTAAGCATCTGCCTTTTGGCTCAGGTCATGATCCCAGGGTCCAGGAATTGAGTCCTGATTTGGGTTCCTTATGTAGCAGGGAGCCTGCTTCACCCTCTGACTGCTCCTATCCCTGATTATGCTCTCTCCGGCAAATAAAGAAATAAAATCCTCAAACAAAAAAGAAACTGGACCACTTTCCTACAGCGTACACAAAAATAAATTCAAAATGGAGGAAAGGCATAAATATGCAACAGGAAACCATCAAAGGAGGAGAGCAAAGAGAGCAACATTTTTTAAAGATTTATTTATTTATTTTATTTATTTTCAGTGTAACAGTATTCATTATTTTTGCACCACACCCAGTGCTCCATGCAATACATGCCCTCCCTATTACCCACCACCTGGTTCCCCCAACCTCCCAACTCCTGCCCCTTCAAAACCCTAAGGTTGATTTTCAGAGTCCATAGTCTCTCATGGTTCATCTCCCCTTCCAATTTCCTTAAATTCCCTTCTATTCTCCATCTCCCCATGTCCTCCATGTTCTTTGTTATGCTCCACAAATAAGTGAAACCATATGATACTTGACACTCTCTGCTTGACTTATTTCACTCAGTATAATCTCTTCCAGTCCCATCCATGTTGCTACAAAAGTTGGGTATTCATCCTTTCTGATGGAGGCATAATACTCCATAGTGTATATGGACCACATCTTCCTTAACCATTCGCCCGTTGAAGGGCATCTTGGTTCTTTCCACAGTTTGGCGACCATGGCCATTGCTGCTATAAACATTGGGGTACAGATGGTCATTTTTTTCAATCCATCTGTATCTTTGGGGTAAATGCCCAGTAGTGCAATTGCAGGGTTAAAGGGAAGGAGAGAAACATTTTTAACATTGATCATTGCAACTCTCACTAGACACCTCTCCAGAGGCAAGGAAAACCAAACCAGAAATGATCTATTGAAAGTTCTTCAGAAGCAAACAAACAAACAAACAAAAAATAAAACAACAACAGCAAAAAAATACATGTCTGTACAGCAAAGCAAGCAATCAACAAAACTTCATAGCAATCTGTAGAATGGGAGAAGACATTTGCAAATGACATACCTGATAAAGGGTTAGTATCCACAATCTATAAAGAAATTATAAAACTCAACAGTCCCCCCAAAATAATCCAAGTGAGAAATGGGCAAAGGACATGAATAGACATTTTTGCAAAGAAGACATCCAGATATCTTAAGACCCATGAAAAGATACTCAACATCACTCATCATCAGGGAAATACAAATGAAAACCACAATGAGATACCACCTCACACCTGTCAGAATGGCGAAAATGAACAACATAATAAACAACAGATGTTGGCAAGGATGCAGAGAAAAGGGAACCATGTTACTCCATTGGTGTGAATGCAAAGTGGCTTTTCCACTCTGGAGAACAGTATGAAGGTTCCTCAGACAATTAAAAACAGGACTACCCTGCAATCCAACAATTTCACTACTAGGTATTTACCCAAGTATACAAAAGTGCAGATTCAAAGGTGTCCATGTACCCCGATGTTTATAGCAGCATTATCAAAAATAGCCAAATTATGGAGAAAGCCCAAATGTCCTTCAACTGATGAATGGATAAGGAAGATGTGGTGTATATGTACACAATGAAATGTTACTCAGCCATCCAAAGAAAGAAAGAAAGAAAGAAATCTTGCCATTTGCCACAACATGGATGAAGCTGGAGTGCATTATGCTAAGTGAAATAGAAAGATAAATACATAGGATCTCACCCATAGGTGTAATGAAAGAAAGAAAAAGATGAACATAGGGGTGGGGTAAAAAAAAAAAAAGATGGACTTAACTATAGAGAGCATACTGAGGGTTTCTGGAAAGGAGGTGGACAGGAAATGTGAAAAGAGTATAATAGATTATTAGGGAGGGCACTTTTTGTTATGAGCACTGGGTGCAAAATATAAGGGATGAATTACTAAATTCTACTCTTAAAACCAATATTACATTATATGTTAACTAACTAGAATTTCAATAAAATCTTGAGAAAGTAAAAATAATTTTATTGCTTCCTATGTATGAGCATGGAGTATCTTTCCAATTCTTTGTGTTTTCTTCAATTTCCTTCATCAATGTTTTGTAGTTTTCAGAGTACAGGTGTTTCACCCTATCAGTTAAGGTTATTCTCATGGTTTTTGGTGCAATCATATACAGTTGTGTTTTTTGTGAACGTTGCTCTTTTGTTTTGGCTGATCCTTCCTTCAGACCAGTCATCTCCAGAGGACTTCCTTGTCTGCGATGGGCAGTGTTTGGTACTGGGCCTGAATGTGGTGAGTTTTAACTAGGTGTGCCCTTGTCCACTTGTGAGATGAGAACTGATACCACTTCTTTAAAAACTGAGGAACTGAGGAACCCTGTTGTAAAGAAACATGGTGTGGGCAGGAGCATGGGCTTGTCTTCTGCTTGAGGAGCAATGATGCTGAAACAGAAAAACAGGACAAAGATGAGCATCACAGCAGAACGCATGGGTGTGGAGCTTAGTGTAAGCAAGTTAGGCAACCTGTTTTGGGGTTGCACTGCTTCTTGCAGGTGCTCAGTATTTATGTGAAGGTGGTGCCAGGCAGCTCCTTTCTTCCTGGAGAAGCATCTCTGTGAATGTCGCCTCTGAGTCTGTTTGTCCTATGCTGTTTTTCCACCTTCCTTTGAGGGGCAGTCCAGTGCACTCAGGGCTCCATCCCATCCAAGCCCACTGACCTTTAAAACTCCAGGCTTTAAGTCTCTCTGGTTGAAGGAAATCAAGGTATTCAGTCCCCTCATTTTGCAAGCCAGAGCTTTGGGGGAAATATTTCTGTGAGTTATCCTGTGAGCGCCTCTCTCACCTTTGTTTATGATCATAGGTTCCTTTCCTACACAGCACTCAGGATCCACTTCTCCACCAAACAATGTCTAATGTTTCCTCTTTCCTTTTAGACATGGATTTTGTTTTCTCAGTCTTCATGTCTATTTCTGGGGTATTTATGATGATTTTATAGTTATCTTTGTGTTTCCTGGGACAAAGCAAGTTTAGTGTCCTCCTACTCCACTGTCATCTTATTTTTTTGCAGTTCTTTTCCGATCTTTTTCTTTTGCTCCTTTCATAGTTTGCTGGTTTTCTTCAGTGAATTCATTTTCTATATTTTTAGCATATTGATTATTGTCTTTTTATATGTGGTTACCATTTGGTTTTTCTCTAACTTGGTCAGCATATAACAGTCTATATGAAGGTGAGGTAATGCAGGTAAATACATTCTTTACCTCCCTTCAATCTACAATTTAGGTGTATGGGGTCATGTTTTACATTCTTTAACTTTCTGACACCGCTGACTGATATTTTGAAACATACTTATTTTTTCATGCTTTTATGCTTTCTACTTTTTTTTTTTACTTTTAATTATGGTTTTTCATTCACATTCAGTAGGTCCCCATTAACTTTTCTGGTAGGGTTATTTCAGTGGTCATTGATTCCTTTAAATTTACTTGTCTGGGAACTATTTATCTATCCTTGTAATCCGAATGATACCCTTCATGGTTACAGTATTCTTGGCTATATTTTTCCCCTTTTCTGCTCTTTGAAAGGCCATTCCATTCTGGACAACAATTTTTCTGCTGAAATATCAACTGATAGCCTGAAGGGGTGTCACCGGTGAGTAACCGCTTTCTTTCTTCTTACTGCTATTTATTTATTTATTTATTCTACTTATTTATTCTACTTATTTATTGTTTGGTTCAAATTTTTATTTAAATTTTAGTTGGTTAATATACAATTCAATATTGATTTCATTAATATGATTTAGGGAGTCATCACGTACATATACATCACATAGCGATTACTCCATTTAAAATTTTCTATCACTAATTTTTGACATTTTAATTATTAATTTTTACTACTTTTTCCCACTTTAATACCACATTTCTTTTTTTTAAGGATTTTATTTATTTATTTGACAGACATCACAAGTAGGCTGAAAGGCAGGCAGAGAGAGAGAGAGGCAGAAGCAGGCTCCCCCGCGGAGAAGCAGGCCCAATGTGGGGCTCAATCTCAGGACCTTGGGATCATGACCTGAGTGGAAGGCAGAGGCCTTAATCCACTGAGCCACTCAGGTGCCCCATTATTACCGCATTCTTACTGTGGACTTTAGGGGGATGATTTTGTTAGGTGCTTTTTGTGCCTCCTGCGTCTGGGTTTGTTTTCTTTCCCTTATTTGTGAAATTGTTACCTATTATTTCATCAAATACATTTTCTGCCACTTCTTTATATTCTTTATCTGAGATCCCCATTATGAAGATGTCATTATACTTGATGATATTGCTGAGTTCCCTAAGTTTATTATAAAGTGTTTTTTTTTTAAGTTTTTAGTTTTTTAAATATATATTTATTTGAGAGAGACTGAGGGAGAGAGGGATCAGGGGAGGGACAAAAGGAGAGGAAGAAGAGAGAAGCAGATTCTCCACTGAGCAGGGAACACAACTTGACTTGATCCCAGGATTCTGAGATTAGGACCTGAGATGAAATAAAGATTTGAATCCTTAATAGACTAAGCCACCCAGGAGCCCCTAAGTCTGTTCTCATTTTGCTTTTTTTTTTCTCTCACCTGCTCAGTTTGATTAATTTCTATTCTTATGTCCTCCAGGTCGCTTGATTCATTTTTCTTCTTCTTGCCTGCTATTTATTCCATCTATTGTATTTTAAGTTTCATTTATTATGTTCTTTATTACTAAGTAGTTTTTTTTTTTCTGTTTTTCTCTCTGTTTGTTGAGGGTCTTACTGATATCCTCTACTCTTCTCTCAAGGGTCATGAATATCTTTATGATCACTACTTTAAATTATTTATCAGGCATATTAACTTGGTTTCATTTTGGTGTCTGTGCAATTCTTTTCTGATTTTCATTTGGGATGCATTTCTTTGTCTCCTCATTTTATTCCACTCTCTGTATTTGTTTCTGGGTGTTATGACTGTCATCTATGTCTCCTCTTCTTGAAACTAGTGACCTTATAAAGAAGAGGTTCTGTAATGCCTTGCAGTGCAATGTGGCCATTTCACCGTCAGCTGATGCTTCAAACATATCCACTGTGTGGGTTTTTAGCACCTGGTATTGTGGCTAAGCCACTTTTGCCTTTGATTCAGTTATCTGAAGTGACTCCCTTTCCAGTTGTGGGCACTGTTTGGTCCCTCTGTTGTTAGTGGCCAAGTGTGGGTCTTCCTTGGGCTTGAATTGAAATATATCAGACTTTTCAGAGAGATGAAGTAGTACCAAACTACTTTAACTGCACTGTCCTCTGAGAAGAATTCACTGGCGGGTAGGGCCTATAGTCAGATCAACTCTAAGGAACCAGGCCACTACTGAGGCACTTGTCATCAATCTACCTTAGCTATGTCATTATCATTCCCTGTCTTAGGGCAGGAGTTACTTGGAATTTGTGCTGGCAACTGTCCTGAATGCTTGCATACTGAAAGGCTAATGTAACATTTTGAATGGGCTTCAGCTAAAAGCATATTGGCTGTTCTTCATTTCCTAGAGATTAAAGATAGGACTTCTCTTTCATGCGTGCTCACCTGGGGAAGTCCATAGAGACTTGAATATTGTAATTTAAGTCACAAATAGTTCAATATGGTCCCAGGGCAAGATGGGATAGGAGTTCTTATAATTTATTTACAAGTTTTGAGAGCTGTATTAAGGGTCAATTTACTGGGAAACCAAATATGTATTTTTCAGATTCATGAGGGGAATCTCATCTTGGTTTTAATTCACATTTCCTTAATGATGAATGATGTGGAGCATTTTTTCATGTCTGTTGCCCCTCAGGATGTCTTCCTTGGGAAAAAAAATGTCTGTTCATGTGTTCTGCTCATTTTTAATTAAGTTATTCTTTAATGGGTATTGAGTTTTATAAGTTCATTATATTTTTGGATACTAACTCTTTATCAAATATGTCATTTTCAATTATGTCCTCTGATTCCATAGTTTGCTTTTACTATTGTGGATTGTTTCCTTAGTTGCGCAGAAACATTCTGTTTGAATGAAGTCCCAATTATTTACTTTTGCCTTTGTATCTCTTGTCTCAGGAGATATAGATATATAAGATGTTGCTAAGTCTGACATCAAAGAGATTACTGCCTTGTATTTCTCTAGGACTTTTAAAGTTCCCTGTGTCTCATATGGGTCTTTTTTTTAAATATTTCTTTTAATTTATTTATTTTTCAGCGTAACAGTATTCATTGTTTTTGCACAACACCAGTGCTCCCGCAAAACGTGCCCTCCCTATTACCCACCACCTGTTCCCCCAACCTCCCACCCCTGACCCTTCAAAACCCTCAGGTTGTTTTTCAGAGTCCATAGTCTCTTATGGTTAGCCTCCACTTAAATTTTTTTTTTATAAACATATAATGTATTTTTATCCCCAGGGTACAGGTCTGTGATTCACCAGGTTTACATACTTCAGAGCACTCATGATAGCACATACCCTCCCCAATGTCCATAACCCCCTCCCCCTCTCCCAACCCCACCTCCGCCCAGCAACCCCCAGATTGTTTTGTGAGCTTAAGAGTCATTTATGGTGTGTCTCGCTCCCAATCCCATCTTGTTTCATTTATTCTTCTCCTATCCCCCTAACCCCCCATGTTGCTTCTTCATGTCCTCATATCAGGGAGATCATATGATAGTTGTCTTTCTCCGATTGACTTATTTCACTAAGCATGATACGCTCTAGTTCCATCCACGTCATCGCAAATGGCAAGATTTCATTTCTTTTGAAGGCTGCATAGTATTCCATTGTGTATATATACCACATCTTCTGTATCCATTCATCTGTTGATGGACATCTAGGTTCTTTCCATAGTTTGGCTATTGTAGACATTGCTGCTATAAACATTCGGGTACACGTGCCCCTTCGGATCACTATGTTTGTATCTTTAGGGTAAATACCCAGTAGTGCAATTGCTGGGTCATAGGGTAGTTCTATTTTCAACATTTTGAGGAACCTCCATGCTGTTTTCCAGAGTGGTTGCACCAGCTTGCATTCCCACCAACAGTGGAGGAGGGTTCCCCTTTCTCCACATCCTCGCCAGCATCTGTCATTTCCTGACTTGTTCATTTTAGCCATTCTGACTGGTGTGAGGTGATATCTCATTGTGGTTTTGATTTGTATTTCCCTGATGCCGAGTGATGTGGAGCAGTTTTTCATGTGTCTGTTGGCCATCTGGAAGTCTTCCTTGCAGAAATGTCTGTTCATGTCCTCTGCCCATTTCTTGATTGGATTGTTTGTTCTTTGGGTGTTGAGTTTGCTAAGTTCCTTATAGATTTTGGATACTAGCCCTTTATCTGATCTGTCGTTTGCAAATATCTTCTCCCATTCTGTCAGTTGTCTTTTGGTTTTGTTAACTGTTTCCTTTGCTGTGCAAAAGCTTTTGATCTTGATGAAATCCCAATAGTTCATTTTTGCCCTTGCTTCCCTTGCCGTTGCCGTTGTTCCTAGGAAGATGTTGCTGCGGCTGAGGTCGAAGAGGTTGCTGCCTGCGTTCTCCTCAAGGATTTTGATGGATTCCTTTCTCACATTGAGGTCCTTCATCCATTTTGAGTCTATTTTCGTGTGTGGTGTAAGGAAGAGGTCCAATTTCATTTTTCTGCATGTGGCTGTCCAATTTTCCCAGCACCATTTATTGAAGAGGCTGTCTTTTTTCCATTGGACATTCTTTCCTGCTCTGTCGAAGATTAGTTGACCATAGAGTTGAGGGTCAATTTCTGGGCTCTCTATTCTGTTCCACTGATTTATGTGTCTGTTTTTGTGCCAGTACTATTTTGTCTTGATGATGACAGCTTTGTAATAGAGCTTGAAGTCCGGAATTGTGATGCCACCCACTTTGGCTTTCTTTTTCAATATTCCTTTGGCTATTCGAGGTCTTTTCTGGTTTCATATAAATTTTAGGATTATTTGTTCCATTTCTTTGAAAAAAATGGATGGTATTTTGATAGGGATTGCATTAAATGTGTAGATTGCTTTACGTAGCATGGAAATTTTCACAATATTTATTCTTCCAATCCAGGAGCATGGAACATTTTTCCATTTCTTTGTGTTTTCCTCAATTTCTTTCATGAGTACTTTATAATTTTCTGCATATAGATTCATAGCCTCTTTGGTTAGGTTTATTCCTAGATATCTTATAGTTTTGGGTTCAGTTGTAAATGGGATTGACTCCTTAATTACTCTTTCTTCTGTCTTGTTGTTGGTCTACAGAAATGCAACTGATTTCTGTGCATTGATTTTATATCCTGACACTTTACTGAATTCCTGTACAAGTTCTAGCAGTTTTGGAGTGGAGTCTTTTGAGTTATCCACATATAGTATCATATCATCTGCGAAGAGTGATAGTTTGACTTCTTCTTTGCCAATTTGGATGCCTTTAATTTCTTTTTGTTGTCTGATTGCTGAGGTTAGGACTTCTAGTACTATGTTGAATAGCAGTGGTGATAATGGACATCCCTGCCATGTTCCTGACCTTAGCAGAAAAGCTTTCAGTTTTTCTCCATGGAGAATGATATTTGCGGTGGGTTTTTCATAGATGGCTTTGACAATATTGAGGTATGTGCCCTCTATCCCTACACTTTGAAGAGTTTTGATCAGGAAGGGATGCTGTACTTTGTCAAATGCTTTTTCAGCATCTATTGAGAGTATCATATGGTTCTGGTTCTTTATTTTATTAATGTGTTCTATCACATTGATTGATTTGCGGATGTTGAACCAACCCTGCAGCCCTGGAATGAATGCCACTTGATCGTGGTGAATAATCCTTTTAATGTACTGTTGAATCCTATTAGCTAGTATTTTTGGGAAAATTTTTGCATCTGTATTCATCAAGGATATTGGTCTGTAGTTCTCTTTTTTGGTGGGATCCTTGTCTGGTTTTGGGATCAAGGTGATGCTGGCCTCATAAAATGAGTTTGGAAGTTTTCCTTCCATTTCTATTTTTTGGAACAGTTTCAGGAGAATAGGAATGAGTTCTTCTTTAAATGTTTGGTAGAATTCCCCTGGGAAGCCGTCTGGCCCTGGGCTTTTGTTTGTTTGGAGATTTTTTTTTAAGATTTTATTCATTTATTTGACACAGAGAGAGAGATCACAAGTAGGCAGAGAGGCAGGCAGAGAGAGAGGAGGAAGCCGGCTCCCTGCAGAGCAGAGAGCCCGATGCAGGGCTCGATCCCAGGACCCTGAGATCATGACCCGGGACGAAGGCAGCAGCTTAATGCACTGAGCCACCCAGGCGCCCCTGTTTAGAGATTTTTGATGACTGTTTCAATCTCCTTACTGGTTATGGGCCTGTTCAGATTTTCTATTTCTTCATGGGTCAGTTGTGGTAGTTTATATGTCTCTAGGAATGCATCCATTTCTTCCAGATTGTCCAATTTGTTGGCGTAGAGTTGCTCATAGTATGTTCTTAAAATTGTCTGTATTTCTTTGGTGTTAGTTGTGATCTCTCCTCTTTCATTCATGATTTTATTTATTTGGGTCCTTTCTCTTTTCTTTTTGATGAGTCTCGCCAGGGGTTTATCAATCTTATTGATTCTTTCAAAGAACAAGCTCCTAGTTTCATTGATTTTTTCTATTGTTTTTTTTTTGTTGTTGTTGTTGTTGTTGTTCCTATTTCATTGATTTCTGCTCTGATCTTTATGATTTCTCTTCTCCTGCTGGGTTTAGGGTTTCTTTCTTGTTCTTTCTCCAGCTCCTTTATGTGTATGGTTAGGTTGTGTAATTGAGACCTTTCTTGTTTCTTGAAAAAGGCTTGTACCGCTACATATTTTCCTCTCAGGACTGCCTTTCCTGTGTCCCACAGATTTTGAACCTTTGTGTTTTCATTATCATTTCTTTCCATGAATTTTTTCAATTCTTCTTTAATTTCCTGGTTAACCCATTCATTCTTTAGAAGGATGCTGTTTAGTCTCCATGTATTTGGGTTCTTTCCAGCTTTCCTCTTGTGATTGAGTTCTAGCTTCAGAGCATTGTGGTCTGAAAATATGCAGGGAAGGATCCTAATCTTTTGATACCAGTTGAGACTTGATTTGTGACCCAGGATGTGATCTATTCTGGAGAAGGTTCCATGTGCACTAGAGAAGAATGTGTATTCTGTTGCTTTGGGATGAAATGTTCTGAATATATCTGTGATGTCCATCTGGTCCAGTGTGTCATTTAAGGCCTTTATTTCCTTGTTGATCTTTTGCTTGGATGATCTGTCCATTTCAGTGAGGGGAGTGTTCAAGTCCCCTACTATTATTGTATTATTATTGATGTGTTTCTTTGATTTTGTTATTAATTGGTTGATATAGTTGGCTGCTCCCACGTGAGGGGCATAGATATTTAAAATTGTTAGATCTTCTTGTTGGACAGACCCTTTGAGTAGGATATAGTGTCCTTCCTCATCTCTTATTATAGTCTTTGGCTTAAAATCTAATTGATCTGATATAAGGATTGCCATCCCAGCTTTCTTCTGATGCCCATTAGCATGGTAAATTGTTTTCCACCCCCTCACTTTAAATCTGGAGGTGTCTTCGTGTCTAAAATGAGTTTCTTGTAGGCAACATACTGATGGGTTTTGTTTTTTATCCATTCTGATACCCTGTGTCTTTTGATTGGCACATTTAGCCCATTAACATTCAGCATAACTATTGAGAGATATGAATTTAGTGCCATTATTAGTTTGTAAGGTGACTGTTACTGTATATTGTCTCTGTACCTTTCTGATCTACTACTTTTAGGCTCTCTCTTTCCTTAGAGGACCCCTTTCAATATTTCCTATAAAGCTGGCTTGGTGTTTCCAAATTCTTTCAGTTTTTGTTTGTCCTGGAAGCTTTTGATCTCTCCTTCTATTTTCAATGATAGCCTAGCTGGACAGAGTATTCTTGGCTGCATGTTTTTCTCGTTGAGTGCTCTGAATATATCATGCCAGCTCTTCCTGGCCTGCCAGGTCTCTGTGGATAAGTCTGCTGCCAATCTAATATTTTTACCGTTGTATGTTACAGACTTCTTTTCTCGGGCTGCTTTCAGGATTTTCTCTTTGACACTAAGACTTGTAAATTCTACTATTAGGTGACAGGGTGTGGACCTATTCTTGTTGACTTTGAGGGGGGTTATCTGCATCTCTTGGATTTTGATGCTTGTTCCCTTTGCCATATTAGGGAAATTCTCTCCAATAATTCTCTCCAATAGACCTTCTGCTCCTCTCTCTGTTTCTTCTTCTTCTGGAATCCCAATTATTCTAATGTTGTTTCATCTTATGGTGTCATCTATCTCTCAAATTCTCCCCTCATGGTCCAGTAGCTGTTTGACCCTCTTTTGTTCGGCTTCTTTATTCTCTGTCATTTGGTCTTCTATATCACTAATTCTTTCTTCTGCCTCATTGATCCTAGCAGTGAGAGCCTCCATTTTTGATTGCACCCCATTAATAGCTTTTTTGATTTCAACTTGGTTAGATTTTAGTTCTTTAATTTCTCCAGAAAGGGCTTTAATATCTCCAGAGAGGGTTTCTCTAATATCTTCCATGCCTTTTTCGAGCCTGGCTAGAATGTTCAGAATCGTCATTCTGAACTCTTGATCTGACATATTACCAATGTCTGTGCTGATTAGGTCCCTAGCCTTCGGTACTGTCTCTTGTTCTTTTGTTTGTGGTGATTTTTTCCGCCTTGTCATTTTGTCCAGATAAGAGGATATGAAGGAGCAAATAAAATACTAAAAGGGTGGCAAAGACCCAAGAAAAATGTGCAGTAACTAAATGAGAAGAGACCCCAAATTGTGGGGGGGAGAAAAGGGATAAAAAGAGGTTCAGAAAAAAAAAAGAAAAAAAATTTAAAAAATAAAACAAATAAAGAAAAAATATAAAAAAGAAAAAATATATATATTTAGATAAACTAGTCAAAAAACGTTAAAAAAGAAAAGGGTAAAAGTTTTAAAAAATTTAGCAGAAGAAGAAAAAAGAAAAAAATTGAAAAAAGAAAAAAAAATTGAAGTAGCCGCAAGACTAAAGAATCATGGGGAGAAAGCCATGAGTTCCACGCTTTGCTTTCTCCTCCTCTGGAATTGCGCTGCTGTCTTAGTAATTGAACCTACTTTTCCTTGATAGATGAACCTCATCCTGGCTGGATATTTTGTTGATCTTCTGGGGGAGGGGCCTGTTGTAGTGACTCTCAAGTGTCTTTGCCTGAGGCGGGATTGCACCGCCCTAACCGGCGGCCGGACTAAGTAATCGGCTCGGGTTCGCTTTTGGGAGCTTCTGTTCCCTGAACGCTTTCCATAGAGTTCTGGAGGATGGGAATGAAAATGGCGGCCTCCCAGTCTCCGGCCCAGAGGAGCCGAGAGCCTGGGACCCCACTCCTCATGCACCCCCAGAGGACAGCACCCAATCACTCCCGTATCCCCAGCCTCTAGCCACACTCCGAGCTCACCCAGCCCGTGACCGGTTCAAGGTAACCCCGAGCTGAGAGTTCAGTCCTCGGCTCAGTCTCTGTAGCTGGCTTCTCTGTTCTAATACCTGCGAGCTCTGTGACACTGCGACACCCCCGATCCTTTTGTGACCCTGCGGGACCTGGGGCCACACTGACCCCGCGTGGGCTTCACCCTGGTTTAGCCTCTGGAGCAATGTCCCTCAGTGGAACAGACTTTTAAAAGTCCTGATTTTGTGCTCCGTTCCTCTGCCACTTGCCGGGAGCTGGCCCCTCCCCCCACGGTCTATCTTCCCGTCGTTTTAAATTCACTTCTCCGCCAGTCCTACCTTTCAGAAAGTGGTTGATTTTGTTTCTAGAGTTGCTGTTCTTCTTCTCTTCGCTCTCCCGTTGGATTTGTAGGTGTTTGCAATGTTTAGATAAGCTATCGAGCTGATCTCCTGCTACCTGATGTAGTCTCAGCCTGCTACTTCTCCACCGTCTTGACTCCTCCCCCTCATCAGTGGCTTTCTTATACACTAACAATGAAAATACAGAAAGGGAAATTAGAGAATCGATTCCATTTACTATAGCACCAAGAACCATAAGATACCTGGGAATAAACGTAACCAAAGAGGTAAAGGACCTGTACTCGAGGAACTACAGAACACTCATGAAAGAAATTGAAGAAGACACAAAAAGATGGAAGACTGTTCCATGCTCTTGGATTGGAAGAATAAACATTGTTAAAGTGTCTATACTGCCTAGAGCAATCTATACTTTTAATGCCATTCTGATCAAAATTCCACTGGTATTTTTCAAAGAGCTGGAGCAAATAATCCTAAAATTTGTATGGAATCAGAAGAGACCCCGAATTGCTAAGGAAATGTTGAAAAACAAAAAGAAAACTGGCAGCATCACGTTACCCCGATTTCAAGCTTTACTACAAAGCTGTGATCACCAAGACAGCGTGGTACTGGCATAAAAACAGTCACATTGAGCACTGGAACAGAGTGGAGAGCCCAGATATGGACCCTCAACTCTATGGTCAAATAATCTTTGACAAAACAGGAAAAAATAGTCAATGGAAAAAAGACAGTCCCTTCAATAAATGGTTCTGGGAAAACTGGACAGCGATATGTAGAAGAATGAAACTCGACCATTCTCTTACACCGTACACAAAGATAAACTCAAAATGTATAAAAGACCTCAACATGAGACAGGAATCTATCAGAATCCTAGAGGAGAATATAGGCAGTAACCTCTTCGATATCAGCCACAGCAAATTCTTTCAAGTTATGTGTCCAAAGTCCAAGGAAACAAAAGCAAAAATGAACTTTTGGGACTTCATCAAGATCAAAAGCTTCTGCACAGCAAAGGAAACAGTCAACAAAACAAAAAGGTAACCCACGGAATAGGAGAAGGTATTTGAAAATGACAGTACAGACATAAGGTTGATATCCAGGATCTATAAAGAACATCTCAAACTCAACACAAACAAAACAGATAATCATATCAAAAAATGGGCAGAAGATATGAACAGACACTTCTCCAATGAAGACATACAAATGGCTATCAGACACATGAAAAAATGCTCATCATCACTAGCCATCAGGGAGATTCAAATTAAAACCATATTGAGATACCACCTGACACCAGTTAGAATGTCCAAAATTAGTATGACAGGAAACAACATGTGTTGGAATGGATGTCGAGAAAGGGGAACCCTCTTCCACTGTTGGTGGGAATGCAAGTTGGTGTAGCCACTTTGGAGAACAGTGTGGAGATTCCTCAAGAAATTAAATATAGAGCTTTCCTATGACCCTGCAATTGCACTGCTGGGTATTTACCCCAAAGATACAGATGTAGTGAAAAGAAGGGCCATCTGTACCCCAATGTTTATTGCAGCAATGGCCACGGTCGCCAAACTGTGGAAAGAACCAGGATGCCCTTCAACGGATGAATGGATAAGGAAGATGTGGTCCATATACACAATGGAGTATTATGCCTCCATCAGAAAGGATGAATACCCAACATTTGTAGCAACATGGATGGGACTGGAAGAGATTATGCTGAGCGAAATAAGTCAAGCAGAGAGAGTCAAGTATCATATGGTTTCACTTATTTGTGGAGCATAACAGATAACCTGGAGGACATGGGGAGATGGAGAGGAGAGGGAGTTGAGGGAATTTGGAAGGGGAGGGTGAACCATGAGAGACTATGGACTCTGAAAATGAGCCTGAGGATTTTGAAGGGGTGGAGGGTGGGAGGTTGGGGGAACAAGGTGGTGGGTAATAGGGAGGGCACGTATTGCATGGAGGACTGGGTGTCATGCAAAAAACAATAAATACTGTTATGCTGAAAAAATAAATATAAATTAAAAAATGGATTCCTAAGATGAATATTTTTTTACAATATTTAGAATCACTTTGTAATATAATAACTTCTTTATGTAAAAAAAAGTGGTTGAAAGACCTCTAGGTGAGACAGGAATCTATCAAAATCCTAGAGGAGAACATAGGCAGTAACCTCTTCAACACTGGCCACAGCAATGTCTTTCAATGTAGGTTTCTAAAGGCAAAGAAAACAAAAGGAAAAATGAACTATTGGGACCTCATCAAGATAAAAAGCTTTTCCACAACAAAGAAAACAAGCCATAAAACTAAGATGCAACCCACAGAATCAGAGAAGATAAATGTAAATGACATTTCAGATAAAGGGCTCATACCCAAGATCTGTAGTGAACTTTTCAAACTTAGCATGCACAAAAAGCAATCATTCTAGCCAGGAAATGGGGAGAAGACCTGAACAGTCACTTCTCCAAAGAATGCATACAAATAGCTCACTAACACATAAAAAAAAAAAAATGTTCAGCATCCCTAGTTTTCAGGGAACTATAAATCAAAAACACAATGAGGTACCTCCTTACACCATTTCTAATGGCAAAAATTTAACAAGAAACGAGAGGAGAGTCAAGATGTTGGGGACGTAGGAGGAGGCGCCATTTCAACCTGTATCCTAAAGTGAGCTGATTACCTACCAAAGCACTCCAATCACCCATGAAATCAGCCTGAGAGCAGAATTACACACGTCTGGATCTCTACAGGAGCAAAAGACACCAGTGGCAGGTAAAGCAGAGTGGGAACATCAGACTGATATCAGAAGATAAACAAAAGGGGGAGGGAGCCACCAGAGGCTACCAATTGGAAAGTAATACCCCAATAGGAGAGTGCCCTGCGTCTGGGGACCAGCATTACCTTGGAGTCTGGTTGAAAGCACTCAAAAAAAAAAAAAAAAAAAAAAGCAAAGTATCACGTGGAGAAATTGTGGGAATCGGGGCATTTAGGGACAGGGGCTTAAGTCCCCGGACCCAGGACAGCCTCCCCTGGCGCTGAGCCAGAGAGAGTACTGTGGTGAAACCAGGTCTTGGTCCCTCAACCTCCAGCACACCTGAGCCGCCAATGCATCTGAGAACGAGTGGGGTCTGGCTCCCATGAGGGGCTGGGAACCTGGCGAGAAGGCATTCCTGAAACTCACGCGTCCCACACTCTCCCCTGGGAGAGGTGCACACAGGTGCTAGCCAGGAGCTCTGACATCCTGAAAAACCAGGCATTCCAAGACTGGGCCAGCGAGAAAATCTCAGTGTGCGATCACTGCTTGGAACCGCTCTGGCAGTCTGGAAATGCCCAGACAGCCACCACTGCCGTGGTATTGGATACAAGGAGGAGATTTTGCATCCCCAGGGACCGTGACTCAGAACCTACTCTGCCAGCAGCTCTGCAGAGCATTCTGAGGCTTCTCTTGGAGAAAGAGGTAAACCAATTTTGAATTGCTCTTTATCTTAGGAAAGTTGAGTCCCTTTACAAAAACATCAAGATACATCCAGGAAGAATCAAAATAACCTTCCTCGCCCACACTGAGAATTTATAACCACTCTCCCATCTTTTCCTTCCACCACTGTTTCTGTGTATTTGTGTTTGTCCTGATAGGATATAAAACTTATACTTGGGGTTCTTTCTGATGAGCTTCTTCCTCATTGCCATATACTTTTATCAGTCTTTTTGTTTGTCTGTTTTTATTTGTATACTTCATAAATCTTACCTTGGGGCCCATTTGGGCTGAGCCTTCTCTTCTATTTTCCCTTTTTTCCTGTCTCTCTCTCTCTCGCTCTCTCTCTCTCTCTCTCTCTTTTTCTTTTCTTTTTTTTTCTTCTTTTCTATTTCTTTTCCTTTTTTTATTTCTCTCATTTGGTTGGGGAATCCTGACTGCACAGAAGCGTTCCAGGGTGCACCTTGACTGCACCACAATCAATACATCCAGCTGCATCTGTTCATTCATCTCTTACCAACATAAGTAGGAGGAGGAATGACCAACAGAAGAAAAATACAGAGGATGGACCTTCTGCAACAGAGCTAATGGCTATCGACATAGACAATATGTTGGAAATGGAATTCAGGCTAACAATTATCCAGGCAATAGCTAGGTTGGAAAAAGCCATGGATGACCAAATGGAATTGATTAGGGCAGACCTGAAAGCCACCAGGGATGATGCTCACAATGTTAGGGCAGAACTGAAAGCCACCAGGGATGATGTCCAAAATGTTCTCAATGAATTCCAATCTAATCTAAATTCTCTAAAAGCAAGGGTAACTGAGGCAGAAGATAGAATTAGTGATCTGGAGGACAAACAGATAGAGAGAAAGGATCAGGAGGAAGCCTGGAACAAACAGCTCAGAAGCCACGAACACAGAATGAGGGAAATAAATGATGCCATGGAACGTTCCAATGTCAGAATTATTGGAATCACTGAAGGGAGGAAAAAGAAAGAAGTCTAGAGGATATAATGGGACAAGTTGTCTATGAAAATTCTCCCAATCTCACAAATGGAAACAACATTCATGTACTAGAAGCAGAACCGTTTCCCCCCAAGATTTTAGATTCTCGAAAGTCCTCATGACACCTAATAGTTAAATGAAGAATTATGCTTCTAGACAGACCCTCTTAAAAGCAGCTAGGACAAAGAGGCACCTTACATACAGAGGAAAGCCCATTAGAATAATGTCAGACCTGTGACAGAGACCTGGCAAGCCAGGAAGGGCTGGCAAAATATATTCAGAGGATGAAATGAGAAGAAAATGCAGCCAAGAATACTTTATCCAGCAAGACTGACATTCAAAATGGATGGAGAGATAAAGAGTTTCCAAGACCGGCAATGCTTAAAAGACAATGCAACTAGCAAGCTGACACTGCAGGAAATTTTAAGAGGGGTTCTATAAAAGAGAAAAAATCTGAAGAATATCGCTGAACAGAAATATGGAGACAATCTACGGAAGAAAACTTCAAAGGTAACATGATGTCAATCAAAACGTATCTATCAATAATCACTCTCAAAGTGAATGGCCTAAATGTGCCCATAAAATGACACAGGGCTGCAGATTGGATAAAATGATAGGACACATCCATATGCTGTCTTCAAGAGACCCATTTTGAACCTAAGGATACACCCAGACTGAAAGTGAAGGGATAGAGAAGCAAGTTTCATGCCAGTGGGCCAAAAGAAGGATGGGGTAGTGATTTTCATATCAGATAAATTAGATTTTAAGCTAAAGACTGTAGTCAGAGATACAGAAGGACACTCCATCATTCTTAAAGGGACTATTCACCCAGACGATCTAACAATTGTAAATATCTATGCAACCAATATGGGAGGAACAAATTAGATAAGAAAACTATTAATCAAAAAAAAGAGTCACATTGATATGAATATATTTATAGTAGGAGATCTTAATATGCCTCTCTCAGTAATAGACAGATCATTGAAGCAGAAAATTAATAAAGAAATAAGAGCATTGAATGAAACATTGGACCAGATGGACCTCATAGACATATACAGAACATTCCACCCTAAATCAACAGAACACTCATTCTTCTCAAGTGCACATGGAACCTTCTCCAGAATAGAGCACATACTGGGTCACAAAGCAGGACTCAACCGATACCAAAAGACTGACATTATTCCCTGCATATTCTCAGATCATAATGCTTTGAAACTGGAGCTCAATCACAAGGAAAAGTTCAGAAGGAACTCAAACACCTGGAAGCTAAAGACCACCTTGCTTAACAATGCTTGAATCAACCAGGAGATCAAAGAAGAACTTAAAAATTCAAGGAAACTAACGAGAATGAAGACACTTCGTTCCAAAACCTATGAGATACAGCAAACGCGGTTCTAAGGTGGAAATTCATAGCCATCCAAGCCTCCCTCAAAAAAATTGAAAAATCCAGAATACACCAGGTCTCTCTACACCTTAAAGAACTGGAGAATCAACAACAAATCAAACCAACTCCACACGCAAGAAGGGAAATAATCAAGATTAGAGCAGAGATCAATGAGGTAGACACCAGAGACACAGTAGAATGTATCAATGAAACTAGAAGCTGGTTCTTGGAAAGAATCAATAAGATTGATAAACCATAGGCCACACTAATCCAAAAGAAAAGAGAGAAAGTCCAAATTAATAAAATTATGAATGAAAAGGGAGAGATCACAACTAACACCAAGGAAATAGAAACAATCATCAGAAATTATTACCAACAGTATATGCCAATAAGCTAAGCAACCTAGATGAAATGGATCCATTCCTGGAAAACTAAAAACACAAAATTGAACCAGGAAGAAATTGACAACCTGAATAGACCAATATCTAGTAATGAGATTGAAGCAATGATCAAAAACCTCCCAAACAACAAGAGCCCAGGACCTGATGGATTCCCTGGGGAATTCTACCAAACTTTCAAAGAAGAAATAACACCAATTTCCCTTAAGGAGTTTCAAATAATTCAAGCAGAAGAAAAACATCCAGACTCTTTTTATGAAGCCAGCATTACCCTGATCCCCAAACCAGGCAAAGACCCTACCATAATGGAGAATTTCAGTCCAATATTACTGATGAATATGGATGCTAAGATTCTCAACAAGCTCCTAGCAAACAGGATCCAGCAACACATTAAAAAGATTATCCACCATGACCAGGTGGGATTAATCCCAGGGTTACAAGGATGGTTCAACATTCGCAAATCAATAAAAATGATAGAACAAATCAATAAGAGAAGAGAGAAGAACCACATGGTCCTCTCAATTGATGCAGAAAAAGCATTTGACAAAATCCAGCATCCGTTCCTGTTGAAAACACTTCAAAGTATAGGGATAGAGGGAACATTCCTGAACTTCATATAATCTATCTATGAAAGACCCACAGCAAATATCATCCTCTATGGCAAAAAGCTTGCAGCCTTCCCGTTGAGATCAGGAACATGACAAGGATGTCGACTCTCACCACTCTTGTTCAACATAGTATCTGAAGTTCTAGCAATGGCAATCAGACAACAAAGAGAAATAAAAGGTATCCAAATTGTCAAGGAAGAAGTCAAACTCTCTCTCTTCACAGATGACATGATTCTTGATATGGAAAACCCCAAAGACTCCACCCCCAAACTACTAGAACTCATACAGCAATTCAGTAACGTGGCAGGATACAAAGTCAATGGACAGATATCAGTGGCTTTCTTATACACTAACAACGAAAATACAGAAAGGGAAATTAGAGAATCGATTCCATTTACTATAGCACCAAGAACCATAAGATACCTGGGAATAAACCTAACCAAAGAGGTAAAGGATCTGTACTCGAGGAACTACAGAACACTCATGAAAGAAATTGAAGAAGACACAAAAAGATGGAAGACTGTTCCATGCTCTTGGATTGGAAGAATAAACATTGTTAAAATGTCTATACTGCCTAGAGCAATCTATACTTTTACTGCCATTCCGATCAAAATTCCACTGGTATTTTTCAAAGAGCTGGAGCAAATAATCCTAAAATTTGTATGGAATCAGAAGAGACCCCGAATTGCGAAAGAAATGTTGAAAAGAAAAACAAAACTGGTTGCATCACGTTACCTGATTTCAAGCTTTACTACATAGCTGTGATGACCAAGACAGCATGGTACTGGATAAAAACAGACACTTTGAACAGTGAAACAGAGTGGATAGCCCAGATATGGACCCTCAACTCTATGGTCAAATAATCTTCGACAAAACTGGGAAAAATATATAATGTAAAAGAGACAGTCTCTTCAATAAATGGTGCTGGGAAAACTGGACAGCGATATGTAGAATGAAACTCGACCATTCTCTTACACTGTACACAATGTTTAACTCAAAATGGATAAGAGACCTCAATGTGAGACAGGAATCCATCAGAATCCTAGAGGAGAACATAGGCAGAAACGTCTTTGATATCAGCCACAGCAACTTCTTTCAAGATATGTCTCCAAAGGCAAAGGAAACAAAAACAAAAGTGAACTTTTGGGACTTCATCAAGATCAAAAGCTTCGCACAGCAAAGGAAACAGTCAACAAAACAAAGAGACAGCCCATGGAATGGGCTAAGATATTTACAAATGAGAGTACAGACAAAAGGTTGATATCCAAGTTTTATAAAGAACTCCTCAAACTCAACACACACAAAACAGATAATCATATCAAAAATTGGCAGAAGTTATGAACAGACACTTCTCCAATGAAGACATACAAATGGCTATCAGACACATGAAAAAATGTTCATCATCACTAGCCATCAGGGAGTTTCAAATTAAAACCACATTGAGATACCACCTGACACCACTTAGAATGGCCAAAATAGCAATACAGGAAACAACATGGGTTGGAGAGGTTGTGGAGAAATGGGATCCCTCTTTTACTGTTGGTTGGAATGCAATTTTGTGCAGCCACTTTGGAGAACAGTGTGGATATTCCTCAAGAAATTACAAATAGAGCTTCCCTATGACCCTGCAATTGCTCTGCTGGGTATTTACTCCAAAGATACAGGTGTAGTGAAAAGAAGAGCCATCAGTACCCCAAAGTTTATTGCAGCCATGACCACGGTCAAGGTCGTGGAAAGAACCAAGATGTCCTTCAATGGACGAATGGATAAGGAAGATGTGGTATATATGCACGATGGAGTATTATGCCTCTATCAGAAAGGATGAATACCAAACTTTTGTAGCAACATGGACGGGACTGGAAGACATTATGCTGAGTGAAATATGTCAAGCAGAGAGAGTCAAGTATCATATGGTTCACTTATTTTTTGGAGCATAACATAAAACATGGAGGACATGGGAGATGGACAGGAGAAAAGAGTTGAGAGAAATTGGAAGGGGAGATGAACCGTGAGAGACTATGGACTCTGAAAAACAACCTGAGGGCTTTAAAGGGGCGGGGGGTGGAAGGTTGGGGAAGAGGGTGGTGGGTAATAGATAGGGCACATATTGCATGGAGCACTGGGTGTGGTGCAAAAACAATGAATACTGTTACGCTGAAAATAAGCAAATTAAAATAAAAAAGAAAAATGCATGCAAACTGCTTGCCACAAGTAATTCTTAAGTGTATCGAAAAACAAATAAAAAGAGCGAGCTTCAGAAAAGAAAACAAAACAAAAAAAAAAAAAAACAAAAAAAATTAACAAGAAACAACAAAGGTTGGAGAAGATGTGGAGAAAGCGGAACCCTCCTGAACTATTGGTTAGAATGCAAGCTGGTACAACTACCCTGTAAAACTGTATGGAGGTTCCTCAAGATGTTAACAACAGAGGTAAGCTGCAACTCAGCAATTGCACTACTTGGTATTTGCTCCAAAGATACAGATGTAGTGAAAAGAAGGGCCATATGCACTCCAATGTTCATAGCAGCAATATCCACAATAGCCAAACAGTGGAAGGAGCTGAGATGCCCTCCAACAGATGAATGGATAAAGAAGATATACACAGTGGAATATTACTCAGCCATCATGAAGGATGGATACTCCACTTTTACTCAACATGGATGGGGATTGAGGGAATTATGCTAAGTGAAATGAGTCAAGCCGAGAGTCATTTATCATATGGTTTCATTCATATGTGGAACATAAAGGATAGTGTGGAGGATTACGGGGGCAGGGGAGGAAAATTGAATGGGAAAAAAGCAGAGAGGGAGACATACCAAACCAAAGTCTGGAATTTGGAATGCACATTTTCTACACTGAGTAGCCTGAAATATTCCTAAAGAGTGACATTAGGAGGCACCTGGGTGGCTCAGTGGGTTAAGCCTCTGCCTTTGGCTCAGGTCATGATATCAGGGTCCTGGGATCAAGGCCCTCATCTGGCTCTCTGCTTAGCAGGGAGCCTGTTTCCCCATCTCTCTCTCTCTCTGCCTGACTCTCTGCCTACTTGTGATCTCTTTATCTGTCAAATAAATTAATAAAATCTTTTAAAAAATGTGACATTAGCAAGATTTATGGTTAGGAAACCCTATTCCCTCAGGAAACATCAATTCAATAACAATATTTTGTTCAAATTATTTTCATTAAAAGCTCAGGATACAGTTAAGGAATTGTAGTACCTCGAATGAGCACAAAATTGAGAAAAGTGCATGGAACCAGGTACTAAGGGCAATTTTATGTTACCTGCATTAACCCCATCCTTAAGTCAGCACAGATGAAGTCTGAAAATGATACTATCAGCCCATGATTTCTCCTTTTCAGAAAGGAAGAAAAACTGGGCCAACCATCTAGCATCCCTATAATTTTGAATGTATTGAATAGTGGAGATTTTTCTGTTTCATCCCACATAAAGTACTGATGAGTCAGCATATTTTACACTACTAAGATATTAAAGAATAACGGAGATGGGACCAAAAAAAAAATTCAAGCAGCCCAGAAAAGCCCCTTGAGATTCAGAGAAGTTACATAGCCTGAAGCTTATCCCCAGGGATGAAGGAAAAAGAGTTATCTGGGCCTCTTAAATCCCATCCTTCCTCTTTGTGCCCCAAGAAACCAGATTTTATCTTATGTCACCAGGATAACTGTTTGACCAGGCATAATTTTGTGGGTGCAGCTAAGAACAAAGGAAAAGTAGAGAAGTTTTCTGTTTAAGGGTTGCCAGAATCTCTTAGTCTGATTGTTGAAGTTCTTTTGGATTTAGAATCACTTAGTAAAGACTGTAAGAGATAACTATTTCTTTAAATGTATAGGCATCAAATGCTGAAAGAAACATGAGGAATCAGGGAAAAAAAAAAAACCCAAGACAATAAATTAAAAAAAAAAACAGTATTTAATCTAAAAGAATGGGAGATCAGTAAAATGCTTAGTAATAAATTCAAAAATGGTTGTCTTGAAGAAGCGTCAGTGAATTATAAAGGATACAGATAATTAAACAAATCAGAAAAAAATGCCTGACCAAAATGGGATAATCAACAAAGAGAGGGAAACTGTAAAAAATAACTAAACAAATTTGGAAGCTAAACAACAAACAAAACAGAAATAACAAAGCTGAAACAAAACAAAACAGAACTAACAACAACAACAACAAAAACTTTTCAACAGCACACTTGAAAACAGAAGAACGAGTATGTGAACTAAAAAAAACAGGTCATTTGAAATTATCCGGTCAGAAGTACAAAAGGAAAAACAGAATGAAAAAGAGTGAAGAAGGCATTATAGGAGGAGGAATAGGTGGAGAAGAATAGGAGGAAGAGGTAGGAGAAGAAAGAGGGAGACACAAAACTTTCTTAAATAATTACATGATGGGGAACCTGGGTGGCTCAATGGTTAAATGTCTGCCTTTGGCTCAGTCATGATAACCAGGTTCTGGGATTAAGCCCCTTATCTGGCTACTGGCTCAGCAGGGATTCTGTTTCTCCCTCTGTCTCTCCCTCCTGGTTGTGCTTCCTCTCTCTCTCTATTTCTAAAATGAATAAATAAAATCTTTAAAAATAATTTTAAAAATTAAAATAAATAATTTAACATATTTCATATGTCTAAAATATGGGAAGGAAATTCATGAAAACCATAGGATCCCAAATATGATACACTCAAAAAGGACTACACTAAAACATGTATCAAAATCATGAAAACCATAGGATCCCAAATATGATACACTCAAAAAGGACTACACTAAAACATGTATCAAAATCAAATTGTCAAAATTCATAGAGATAATTTTGAAAGGAGAATTAGGAAAGCAATTTATCACATACATGGGAATCTCTATATCACTATTGGTGGGTTTCTCATCAAAAATCATTCAGGCTAGAAGTGAAAGGGATGCTATTACTAAAAGTGCTGAAAGAAAAACAAACAAACACTGCAGAAAGAAAAACAAACAAACACCTAGCAACCAAGAATATAGTGCTTGGCAAAATTATCCTTAAGAAAGTGAAGAAGAGGAGCACCTGGGTGGTTCAGTCTATTGTGTATCCAACTCTTGATTTTGTGTCAGGTTGTGATCTCAGGGTTCTCTCAGGCTCCACATCCAGCAGGAATCCTGCTTGAGCTTCTCCCTCCCCCTTTCCCTCTGTCACTCTCCCTTGCTCCTGCTCTCTCTCTCACTTTCAATCTTGAATAAATAAATATTTTTTTTTAAAAATGAAGTGAGGAAGAGACAAAGACTTTCCCAGAAAAACAAAACTTAAGGAAGTTCATTGTATGTAGACCTGGTTCATTATAATAAAGGCTAATAGACATTCTGGTTTTTTTTTCCTCACTTTTTTTTTCCTCACAATGATTTTTTATAGATTAGTATTCTATTTATTTGTATTTAGTATTTAAATGCTGTTTACTTTTTTAATTGAAATAAAATTGACATACAATATTATTTTAGCTGAAGATATACCATATTAATTTGACAATTATATAAATTACAAAATCTTCAACACGGTAAGTGTGCCTGTAGTCTGTAACCTTACAAAGTTATTATAATGTTACTAACTATACTCCAGTTGCTGGACTCTTAATTCCTATGACATATTTAATTCCTAGCTGAAATTGGGTGCCTTTGAATCACATTAACCTACTTGACTTATCTCCCCATCCTCCATCACTTGATAACCTTCAATTTGTTTTCTGTATCAATGAGTTTATTTTGCTTGTTTTATTTTTTTTATTTTTTTAAAGATTTTATTTATTTATTTGACAGAGAGAGAGATCACAAGTGGGCAGAGAGGCAGGCAGAGAGAGAAGGGGAAGCGGGCTCCCCACTGAACAGAGAGCCCCATGCGGGGCTTGACGCCAGGACCCTGAGATCATGACCTGAGCTGAAGGCAGAGGCTTAACCTATTGAGCCACCCAGGCGCCCCCCTTTTTTTAAGATTTTATTTATTTATTGCTTGTTTTATTTATTTGTTCATTTGTTTTGTTTTCTAGATTCCACAAAGAAGTAAAATTATATGGTATTTTTCTTTGTTTGGTTTAGGGTAATACCCTGTAGGTCCATCTAAATTGTCACAAGATTGTGGTTTTTGTTGTTGTTATTGTGTTTGTTTTTGTTTAGAGCTGAGTAATGTTTCACCGTGTATATGTGACATATCCTTATTATTTCTCAAAATTTAAATTAAATTAAATTAAATTAAATTCCAATTAGTTAACCAACAGTGCAATATTAATTCCAGGTGTAGAATTTAATGATTAATCACTTACATATATCTCCTAGTGCTCATCACAATAAAGGTCCACCTTAGTACCCATCAATTATTAAACCCATCACATCCCATCCACCTCTGCTAGAGTAACCATCAGTTTTTTCTCTATAGTTAAGAGTTATTTCTTGGCTTACTCTCTTCGCCCCATATTTGTTTGTTTTATTTCTTAAATTCCACCTATGAATGAAATTAATGATATTTGTATTTTCCACAACTGACTTATTTCACTTAGCATAATTGTCTCTAGCTCCATCCACATCTTGTAAGTGGCAAAATTTCATTATTTTTAATGGATGAGTAGTAGTCCATTGTGTGTGTGTATGTGCATGTGTGTGTGTGTGTGTGTGTGTGTGTGTGTGACCTTTTCTTTATTCATTCATCAGTTGATGGACATTTTGTTTTTTTCCATAATTTGCCTGTTGTTGATAATGCTGCTATAAACATCAGGGTGAATGTTTCCCTTGAATCACTATTTTTTTTAATCCTTTGGGTAAATACCTGGTAGTGTAATTGCTGAATCATAGAGCAGTAATATATTTTAGTGTTTTGGGGGACCTCCATACTGTTGTACAGAGTAGTTGCATCAGTCTGGATTCCCACCAACATTAGAAAAATGTTCCCCTTACTCCTCGTCCTTGCCAAACCCATTGGTTACCTGTGTTGTTAATATTAGCCATTCTGACAGGGATGAGGTGAGATCTCATGGCAGTTTTGACCTGTTTTCTCCCTGATGTTGACTGATGTTGAGCATCTTTTCCTGTGTCTGTTGGCCATCTCCATGATTTCTTT
The DNA here is from genome assembly GCF_922984935.1 of Meles meles. Classification (NCBI taxonomy): domain Eukaryota; kingdom Metazoa; phylum Chordata; class Mammalia; order Carnivora; family Mustelidae; genus Meles; species Meles meles. The sequence goes on from NC_060068.1 coordinate 11,561,452, forward strand.
GGAAAAATATTTTTCATGTCTTCGGCCTATTTTAGCTTAATTATTTAGTTTTTGGGTATGAGTTATTCTTAACATTTCTTTTTATTAATATTAAGTGCCACATTGTTTGATTTGCAAGTGTGAACCACCCTAGGATCCAGAGAATACTTCCCACTTGATTGCAGTGAATGATTCTTTTAATGTACTATTGGCTTTGATTTGATAACATTTTATTTTTAAAACTTTTTGCATTCATTTTCTTTTTTTTAAAAGATTTTATTTATTTATTTGTCAGAGAGAGAGAACACAAGCAGGCAGAGCGGCAGGCAGAGGCAGAGAGAGGAGCAGGCTCCCCGCTGAGCAAGGAGTCCAATGCGGGACTGGATCCCAGGACACTGGGATCATGACCTGAGCCAAAGGGAGCAGCCAAACCAACTGAGCCACCCAGGCGTCTCAAAATTTTTGCATTCATTTTCACCAGGTATATTGGCCTACAGTTTCCTTTTTGTTAATGTAGTCCTTTTCTGGATATTGTTAATAAGGATAATGTTATAAACAATAAGAATAATGTTAGCCTCAAATTATATTGTAAGTTTTCCTTCCTTTTCTATTTTTTGGAATAGTTTTAGAAGAAGAGATGTTAACTCTTCTTTAAATGTTTGGCACAATTTACTTGCAAAGTCATGTGGTCCTGGACGTTGCTGGGACTTTTTTGGTTACTGAATTAATTACAATGGTTATTGGTGTGTTCTAGTTTTCTGTTTCTTCTTATTACAGTTTTGATATAATTTATGTTTCTAGAACTTTATCCATTTCTTGGAGGTGGACCATTTTCTTGGAATATAATTTTTCATAAAATGATCTTATAATTATATTTCTGTGGTGTTTTTTACTATATCTCCTCTCTTGCTTGTTACATTATCTATTTTTGGCCTTTCTCTTTTCTTTTAATAAGTCTGGATAGCGATTTATAAACTTTATTAACATTTCAAAGAACCAGCTTCTGGTTTCATTGATTTGTGGTTGTTATTGTTGTTTTGGTTTTTTTTTTTTTGTTTGTTTTTGTTTTTGTTTTGTTTTGTTTTCCACTGCATTTTATTTTATTAATTTCTTTTCAGCATAACCGAATTCATTGTTTATTCACCACACCCAGTGCTCCATGCTACACGTGCCGCCATAATACCCACCACCTGGCTCCCCCAACCTCCCACCCCCAGCCCTTTCAAAACCCTCAGATTGTTTTTCAGAGTCTATAGTCTCTCATGGTTCATCTCCCCTTCCAATTTCCCACAACTCCCTTCTCCTCTCCATCTCCCCATGTCCTCCATGTTCTTTGTTATGCTCCACAAATAAGTGAAACCATATGATACATGACTCTCTCTGCTTGACTTATTTCACTCAGCATAATCTCTTCCAGTCCCGTCCATGTTGCTACAAAGGTTGGGAATTCATCCTTTCTGATGGAGGCATAATACTCCATAGTGTATATGGACTATATCTTCCTTATCCATTAGTCTGTTGAAGTGCATCTTGGTATTATCCACAGTTTGGTGACCGTGGCCATTGCTGCTATAAACATTGGGGTACAGATGCCCCTTCTTTTCACTACATCTGTATCTTTGGGGTAAATACCCAGCAGTGCAATTGCAGGGTCATAGGGAAGCTCTATTTTTAATTTCTTGAGGAATCTCCACACTGTTCTCTAAAGTGGCTGCACTAACTTGCATTCCCACCAACAGTGTAAGAGGGTTCCCCTTTCTCCACATCCTCTCCAACACATGTTGTTTCCTGTCTTGCTAATTTTGGCCATTCTAACTGGTGTAAGTTGGTATCTCAGTGTGGTTTTAATTTGAATATCTCTGATGGCTAGTGATAATGAACATTTTTTTTCATGTGTCTGATAGCCATTTGTATGTCTTCATTGGAGAACTGTCTGTTCATCTCTTCCGTCCATTTTTTTTTTGACATGATTATCTGATTTGTGTGTGTTGAGTGTGAGAAGTTCTTTATAGATCCTGGATATCAATCCTTTGTCTGTATTGTCATTTGCAAATATCTTCTCCCATTCCATGGGTTGTCTATTCTTGGAAAACTATAAACTTCCAAAATTGAACAAGGAAGCAACTGACAACATGAATAGACAAATGTCTAGTAACAATATTAAAACAGTGATCAAAAGCCTCCCAAAACACAAGAGCCAGGACTTGACGGATTCCCTGGGGAATTCTACCAAACATTCAAAGAAGAAATAACACCTATTCTCCTGAAGTTGTTTCAAAAATTGAAACAGATGGAAAACTTCCAGACTCTTTTTATGAAGCCAGCATTACCCTGATCCCCAAACCAGGCAAAGAGCACAACCAAAAAAGAGACTTTCAGACAAATATCATTGATGTATATGGATGCTAAGATTCTCAACAAGAACCTAGCAAATAGGATGCAACAGCACATTAAAAAGATTATCCACCATGACCAGGTGGGGTTCATCCCTGGGTACAAGAATAGTTCAATGTTCACAGATCAATCAATGTGATAGAACAAATCAATAAAAGAAGTGAGATGAACCACAAGGTCCCCTCAATGAATACAGAAAAAGCATTTGACAAAATCCAGTATCTGTTCCTGATTAAAATGCTTCAAAGTATAGGGATGGGGAAACATTCCTGAACTTCATAAATTCTATCTATGAAAGACCCACAGCGAATATCATCCTCAATGGGAAAAAGCTCACAGCCTTCCCATTGAAATCAGGCACACGACAAGGATGCCAACTCTCACCACTCTTGTTCAACATAGTATTAGAAGTCCAAGCAATAGCAATCAGACAACAAAGAGAAATAAAAGGTATCCACATTGGCAATGAAGACTCTCTTCACTGATGACATGATACTTTATACGGAAAACCCAAAAAACTCCACCCCCGAACCACTAGAACTCATACAGCAATTCAGTAACGAGACAGGATACAAAGTTAAAGTACAGAAATCAGTGGATTTCTTATACACTAACAATGAAAATACAGAAAGGGAAATTAGAGAATTGATTCCATTTACTATAGCATCAATAACCGTAAGATACCTGTTAATAAACCTAACCAAAGAGGTAAAGGATCTGTACTCAAGGAACTATAGAACACTCATGATGGGTGCCTGGGTGGTTCAGTGGCTTAAAGCCTCTGCCTTTGGCTCAGGTCATGATCCCAGGTTCCTTAGATCAAGCCCCGCATCGGGCTCTCTGCTCAGCAGGGAGCCTGCTTCCCTTCCTCTCTCTCTGCCTGCCTCTCTGCCTACTTGTGATCTCTGTCTATCAAATAAATAAAATAAAAAAATCTTTAAAAAATAGGTAAGGCCTGAAGTCTCTTTAAAAAAAAAAAGAACACTCATGAAAGAAAATGAAGACACAAAAAGATGGAAGACCATTCTATGCTCTTGGATCGGTAGAATAAACATTGTTAAAATGTCTATACTGCCTAGAGCAATCTATACTTTTAATGCCATTCTGATCAAAATTCCACGAGTATTTTTCAAAGAGCTTGGGCAAATAATCCTAAAATTTGTATGGAATCAGAAGAGACCCCGAATTGCTAAGGAAATGTTGAAAAACAAAAACAAAACTGGTGGCATCATGTTACCTGATTTCAAGTTTTACTACAAAGCTGTGATCACCAAGACAGTGTGGTACTGGCATAAAAACAGACACATAGACCAGTGTAACAGAGTAGAGAGCCCAGATATGGACCCTCAACTCTATGGTCAAATAATCTTCGACAAAACAGGAGAAAATATACAGTGGAAAAAAGACAGTCCTTTAATAAATGGTGCTGGGAAAACTGGACAGCTATAGGTAGAAGAATGAAACTCAACTATTCTCTTACACCGTACACAAAGATAAACTCGAAATGGATAAAAGACCTCAACGTGAGACAGGAATAGAGGAGAACATAGACAGTGACCTCTTCAATATCAGCCACAGCAACTTCTTTCAAGATATGTCTCCAAAGAGGGGGAGAGTCAAGATGGCGGAGAAGTAGCAGCCTGAGACTACATCAGGTAGCAGGAGATCAGCTCGATAGCTTATCTAAACATTGCAAACACCTACAAATCCAACAGGAGAGCAAAGAGAAGAAGAACAGCAACTCTAGAAACAGAAAATCAACCACTTTCTGAAAGGTAGGACTGGCGGAGAAGTGAATCTAAAACAACGGGAAGATAGACCGCGGGGGGAGGGGCCGGCTCCCGGCAAGCGGCGGAGCAATGGAACACAAAATCAGGACTTTTAAAAGTCTGTTCCACTGAGGGACATTGCTCCAGAGGCTAAACCAGGGTGAAGCCCACGCAGGGTCAGCGTGGCCCCAGGCCCCGCAGGGTCACAAAAGGATCGGGGGTGTCAGAGTGTCGGAGAGCTTGCAGGTATTAGAACGGAGAAGCCGGCTGCAGAGACAGAGCCGAGGACTGAACTCTCAGCTCGGGGTTACCTTGAACTGGTCGCGGGCTGGGTGAGCTCGGAGCGCGGCTAGAGGCTGGGGATACGGGAGTGATTGGGTGCTGTCCTCTGGGGGCGCACTGAGGAGTGGGGCCCCAGGCTCTCGGCTCCTCCGGGCCAGAGACTGGGAGGCCGCCATTTTCATTCCCGTCCTCCAGAACTCTATGGAAAGCGTTCAGAGAACAGAAGCTCCCAAAAGCGAACCCGAGCGGATTACTTAGTCCGGCCGCCGGTAAGGGCGGTGAAATCCCGCCTCGGGCAAAGACACTTGAGAGTCACTACAACAGGCCCCTTCCCCAGAAGATCAACAAAATATCCAGCCAGGACGAAGTTCATCTATCAAGGAGAAAGCAGGTTCAATTCCTAAGACAGCAGAGCAATTCCAGAGGAGGAGAAAGCAAAGCACGGAACTCATGGCTTTCTCCCCATGATTCTTTAGTCTTGCGGCTACTTCAATTTTTTTTTCTTTTTTCAATTTTTTTTCCTTTTTTCTTTTTTCTTCTTCTGCTAAATTTTTTAAAACTTTTACCCTTTTCTTTTTTAACGTTTTTTGACTAGTTCCTCCAAATATATATATTTTTTCTTTCTTTTTTATATTTTTTTATTTGTTTTATTTTTTAAATTTTTTTCTTTTTTTTCTTTTTTTTTCAGAACCTGTTTTTATCCCCTTTCTCCCCCCCACAATTTCGGGTCTCTTCTCATTTGGTTACAGCGCATTTTTCTGGGGTCTTTGCCACCCTTTTAGTAGTTTATTTGCTCCTTCATATCCTCTTATCTGGACAAAATGACAAGGCGGAAAAATCACCACAAACAAAAGAACAAGAGACAATACCGAAGGCTAGGGACCTAATCAACACAGACATTGGTAATATGTCAGATCAAGAGTTCAGAATGACGATTCTGAACATTCTAGCTGGGCTCGAAAAAGGCATGGAAGATATTAGAGAAACCCTCTCTGGAGATATTAAAGCCCTTTCTGGAGAAATTAAAGAACTAAAATCTAACCAAGTTGAAATCAAAAAAGCTATTAATGAGGTGCAATCAAAAATGGAGGCTCTCACTGCTAGGATAAATGAGGCAGAAGAAAGAATTAGTGATATAGAAGACCAAATGACAGAGAATAAGGAAGCCAAGCAAAAGAGGGACAAACAGCTACTGGACCATGAGGGGAGAATTCGAGAGATAAGTGACACCATAAGATGAAACAACATTAGAATAATTGGGATTCCAGAAGAAGAAGAAACAGAGAGGGGAGCAGAAGGTCTATTGGAGAGAATCATTGGAGAGAATTTCCCTAATATGGCAAAGGGAACAAGCATTAAAATCCAGGAGATGCAGAGAACCCCCCTCAAAGTCAACAAGAATAGGTCCACACCCCATCACCTAATAGTAAAATTTACAAGTCTTAGTGACAAAGAGAAAATCCTGAAAGCAGCCCGAGAAAAAAAGTCTGTAACATACAATGGTAAAAATATTAGATTGGTGGCCGACTTATCCACAGAGACCTGGCAGGCCAGAAAGAGCTGGCATGATATATTCAGAGCACTCAACGAGAAAAACATGCAGCCAAGAATACTCTATCCAGCTAGACTATCATTGAAAATAGAAGGAGAGATAAAAAGCTTCCAGGACAAACAAAAACTGAAAGAATTTGCAAACACCAAACCAGCTCTCCAGGAAATATTGAAAGGGGTCCTCTAAGCAAAGAGAGAGCCTAAAAGTAGTAGATCAGAAAGGTACAGAGACAATGTACAGTCACAGTCACCTTACAAGCTAATAATGGCACTAAATTCATATCTCTCAATAGTTACCCTGAATGTTAATGGGCTAAATGCCCCAATCAAAAGACACAGGGTATCAGAATGGATAAAAAAACAAAACCCATCAGTATGTTGCCTACAAGAAACTCATTTTAGACGCGAAGACACCTCCAGATTTAAAGTGAGGGGGTGGAAAACAATTTACCATGCTAATGGGCATCAGAAGAAAGCTGGGGTGGCAATCTTTATATCAGATCAATTAGATTTTAAGCCAAAGACTATAATAAGAGATGAGGAAGGACACTATATCCTACTCAAAGGGTCTGTCCAACAAGAAGATCTAACAATTTTAAATATCTATGCCCCTTACGTGGGAGCAGCCAACTATATCAACCAATTAATAACAAAATCAAAGAAACACATCAATAATAATACAATAATAGTAGGGGACTTTAACACTCCCCTCACTGAAATGGACAGATCATCCAAGCAAAAGATCAACAAGGAAATAAAGGCCTTAAATGACACACTGGACCAGATGGACATCACAGATATATTCAGAACATTTCATCCCAAAGCAACAGAATACACATTCTTCTCTAGTGCACATGGAACCTTCTCCAGAATAGATCACATCCTGGGTCACAAATCAAGTCTCAACTGGTATCAAAAGATTAGGATCCTTCCCTGCATATTTTCAGACCACAATGCTCTGAAGCTAGAACTCAATCACAAGAGGAAAGCTGGAAAGAACCCAAATACATGGAGACTAAACAGCATCCTTCTAAAGAATGAATGGGTTAACCAGGAAATTAAAGAAGAATTGAAAAAATTCATGGAAACAAATGATAATGAAAACACAACAGTTCAAAATCTGTGGGACACAGCAAAGGCAGACCTGAGAGGAAAATATATAGTGGTACAAGCCTTTCTCAAGAAACAAGAAAGGTCTCAAGTACACAACCTAACCCTACACGTAAAGGAGCTGGAGAAAGAACAAGAAAGAAACCCTAAACCCAGCAGGAGAAGAGAAATCATAAAGATCAGAGCAGAAATCAATGAAATAGAAACCAAAAAAAAAAAAAAAAAAAAACAATAGAAAAAATCAATGAAACTAGGAGCTGGTTCTTTGAAAGAATCAATAAGATTGATAAACCCCTGGCGAGACTCATCAAAAAGAAAAGAGAAAGGACCCAAATAAATAAAATCATGAATGAAAGAGGAGAGATCACAACTAACACCAAAGAAATACAGACAATTATAAGAACATACTATGAGCAACTCTACGCCAACAAATTGGACAATCTGGAAGAAATGGATGCATTCCTAGAGACATAGAAACTACCACAACTGAACCAGGAAGAAATAGAAAACCTGAACAGGCCCATAACCAGTAAGGAGATTGAAACAGTCATCAAAAATCTCCAAACAAACAAAAGCCCAGGGCCAGAAGGCTTCCCAGGGGAATTCTACCAAACATTTAAAGAAGAACTCATTCCTATTCTCCTGAAACTGTTCCAAAAAATAGAAATGGAAGGAAAACTTCCAAACTCATTTCATGAGGCCAGCATAACCTTGATCCCAAAACCAGACAAGGATCCCACCAAAAAAGGGAACTACAGACCAATATCCTTGATGAACACAGACGCAAAAATTCTCGCCAAAATACTAGCCACTAGGATTCAACAGTACATTAAAAGGATTATTCACCACGATCAAGTGGGATTTATTCCAGGGCTGCAGGGTTGGTTCAACATCCGCAAATCAATCAATGTGATAGAACACATTAATAAAAGAAAGAACAAGAACCATATGATACTCTCAATAGATGCTGAAAAAGCATTTGACAAAGTACAGCATCCCTTCCTGATCAAAACTCTTCAAAGTGTAGGGATAGAGGGCACATACCTCAATATTATCAAAGCCATCTATGAAAAACCCACCGCAAATATCATTCTCAATGGAGAAAAACTGAAAGCTTTTCCGTTAAGGTCAGGAACACGGCAGGGATGTCCATTATCACCACTGCTATTCAACATAGTACTAGAAGTCCTAGCCTCAGCAATCAGACAACAAAAAGAAATTAAAGGCATCCAAATTGGCAAAGAAGAAGTCAAACTATCACTCTTCGCAGATGATATGATACTATATGTGGAAAACCCAAAAGACTCCACTCCAAAACTGCTAGAACTTGTACAGGAATTCAGTAAAGTGTCAGGATATAAAATCAATGCACAGAAATCAGTTGCATTTCTGTACACCAACAACAAGACTGAAGAAAGAGAAATTAAGGAGTAAATCCCATTTACAATTGTACCCAAAACTATAAGATACCTAGGAATAAACCTAACCAAAGAGACTAAGAATCTATACACAGAAAATTATAAAGTACTCATGAAAGAAATTGAGGAAGACACAAAAAAATGGAAAAATGTTCCATGCTCCTGGATTGGAAGAATAAATATTGTGAAAATGTCTATGCTACCTAAAGCAATCTACACATTTAATGCAATCCCTATCAAAATACCATCCATTTTTTTCAAAGAAATGGAACAAATAATCCTCAAATTTATATGGAACCAGAAAAGACCTCGAATAGCCAAAGGAATATTGAAAAACAAAGCCAAAGTTGGTGGCATCACAATTCCGGACTTCAAGCTCTATTACAAAGCTGTCATCATCAAGACAGCATGGTACTGGCACAAAAACAGACACATAGATCAGTGGAACAGAATAGAGAGCCCAGAAATTCACCCTCAACTCTATGGTCAACTAACCTTCGACAAAGCAGGAAAGAATGTTCAATGGAAAAAAGACAACCTCTTCAATAAATGGTGCTGGGAAAATTGGACAGCCACATGCAGAAAAATGAAATTGGACCACTTCCTTACACCACACACGAAAATAGACTCCAAATGGATGAAGGACCTCAATGTGAGAAAGGAATCCATCAAAATCCTTGAGGAGAATGCAGGCAGCAACCTCTTCGACCTCAGCCGTAGCAACATCTTCCTAGGAACAACGGCAAATGCAAGGGAAGCGAGGGCAAAAATGAACTATTGGGATTTCATCAAGATCAAAAGCTTTTGCACAGCCAAGGAAACAGTTCACAAAACCAAAAGACAACTGACAGAATGGGAGAAGATATTTGCAAACGACATGTCAGATAAAAAGGGCTAGTATCCAAAATCTATAAGGAACTTAGCAAACTCAACACCCAAAGAACAAACAATCCAATCAAGAAATGGGCAGAGGGCATGAACAGACATTTCTGCAAAGAAGACATCCAGATGGCCAACAGACACATGAAAAAGTGCTCCACCTCACTTGGCATCAGGGAAATACAAATCAAAACCACAATGAGATATCACCTCACACCAGTCAGAATGGCTAAAATGAACAAGTCAGGAAATGACAGATGCTGGCGAGGATGTGGAGAAAGGGGAACCCTCCTCCACTGTTGGTGAGAATGCAAGCTGGTGCAACCACTCTGGAAAACAGCATGGAGGTTCCTCAAAATGTTGAAAATAGAACTACCCTATGACCCAGCAATTGCACTACTGGGTATTTACCCTAAAGATACAAACATAGTGATCCGAAGGGGCACGTGTACCCGAATGTTTATAGCAGCAATGTCTACAATAGCCAAACTATGGAAAGAACCTAGATGTCCATCAACAGATGAATGGATACAGAAGATGTGGTATATATACACAATGGAATACTATGCAGCCATCAAAAGAAATGAAATCTTGCCATTTGCGACGACGTGGATGGAACTAGAGCGTATCATGCTTAGTGAAATAAGTCAATCGGAGTAAGACAACTATCATATGATCTCCCTGATATGAGGACATGGAGAAGCAACATGGGGGGTTAGGGGGATAGGAGAAGAATAAATGAAACAAGATGGGATTGGGAGGGAGACAAACCATAAATGACTCTTAATCTCACAAAACAAACTGGGGGTTGCTGGGGGGAGGTGGGATTATGAGAGGGGGAGGGGGCTATGGACATTGGGGAGGGGAGGCGAACCATAAGAGACTATGGACTCTGAAAAACAACCTGAGGGTTTTGAAGGGTCAGGGGTGGGAGGTTGGGGGAACAGGTGGTGGGTAATGGGGAGGGCACGTTTTGCATGGAGCACTGGGTGTTGTGCAAAAAGAATGACTACTGTTACGCTGAAAAAATAAATAAAATGGAAAAAAAAGATATGTCTCCAAAGACAAAGGAAACAAATGCTAAAATGAACTTTTGTGACTTCATTAATATTTGTTTGTTTTATTATTTGATTATTTGTTTCTGTGTCATTTATTTCTGTTCAGATATTTATTATTTCCTTACTTCTGCTGGCTTTAGATTTTATTTGTTTGTCTTTTTCTTGCTTTTTAGGTGTAAGGTTACATTGTTCATTTCAGATTTTTCTTGCTTTTTGCTAAGCCTGTATTTTTATATACTTATATCTTGGATTGCTTTGTTGCATCCCAAAGGTTTTGGACCGTTGCATATTTTCATTTTCATTTGTTTCTATGCATTTTTTAAATTTCCACTTTGATTTCTTATTTGAAACTTTCATTGTTTAGTAGCATGTTGTTCAACCTCCATATATTTGCAGTCTTTCCAATTTTTTTCTTGTAGTTCACTTCAAGTCTAATAGCATTGTGGTCAGAGAAAACACATATTTTGACCTCAATCTTTGTGTATATTTTGAGACTGGATTTGTGACCTAGTATGTGAGATTTTCTGGAGAATGCCCCTTGTGAACTTGAAAAAGAATATCTATTCTGCTGCTTTGGGATAAATTTTCTGAATATATCTTTTATGTCCATCTGATCCAATGTATCTTTCATTAATTCCTTGTTGATTTTCTGCTTAGATGATCTGTGCATTGATGTAATTGGAGTGTTATTGTCACCTATTGTTATTGTATTATCATTCATTAGTTTCTGTATGTTTATTATTAATTGTTTTATATATCTGGGTTATCCCATGTTGGTTGCAAATATTTACAGTTGTTACATCTTCTTGTTAGATAGTCCCCTTTATTATGACATAGTATCCTTCTACATTTCCTGTTACAGTCCTTGGTTTAAAATCTTTTTTGTGTATGTGTTGCTACTAACTTTCATTTGATGGCCATTTGTATGACAAATGTCTCTCCATTTTACTTTCAATCTTCAGATGACTTTTGCTCTAAAATTAGTCTCTTGTAGATCACATTTAGATAGATCCCTCCCCTCTCTTTCTCAATATATCTATATGTTTGGATTGGAACGTTAATCCCATTTACAATCAGAGTAACTATTGAATTATAATTCAGTAATTAACTGAATTATACCCTTTTTGGATAGATTATTCTAGTCTGCACATTATCGTCATTCAGCAGATTGATATATTATGCCACTCTCTTCTGGGCTGCCAAATTTATGTTAAGAAATATCCAACTAGTCTTATTGTAATGTATTTTCTTGTAAATTAAGGACTTCTTTTAAGACTTCTTTATTGGGATATTTTGCAAGTTTAATTACAATATATCTTGATGTCAGTTTGATTTTGTTGATTTTGATGTGAATTCTCTGTGCTTCCTGGATTTGGATGTCTGATTCCTTCTCTAGATTAGAGAATTTTTTGGCTATTATTTCCTCAAATAAATTTCCTACCCCCTTTTCTCTTTACTTCTTCCAGGACTCCTATGATATTAATGTTATTGTGTTTGATAGTCACTCTGTTCTCTAAGTCAATTCTCATGTTGAATTATTCTTCTTTCTCTGTTTTGTTCAGCTTAGTTATGTTACATTATTTTATCTTCTAAATCACTCACTTGTTCCTCTGCCTCTTCCATCCAAGTGAAACTTGTGTTCACTGCATCCTGTCAGTTTCAAATCTCAGTTATTAAATTTTTCTTTTTTGACTGATTTATTTATATATCTTTAAATTATGTTCAGTTACCCACCATATAGTACATCATTAGTTTTTGGTGTAGTGTTCACTGATACATTAGTTGCATATAACACCCAGTGCTCATCACAACATGTACACTCCTTAGCTCTTTAGCTCTACACTAAAGGTCTTCTTGATGTCTCCATTCTTTTCCCAAGTCAAATAGCATCTTTATGATTGTTGTTTTAAATTATCCATGAGGCATATTATGTATATCTTTCTTTAGATCCCTGGCTGTGACCATTTGTTTTTCTTTCTTTTAGGATGAAGTCCTCTGTCTTGGCATTTTGTTATGTCTCTGTCTTAGGAATGCCTGTTATGTTTCTTGCTCCTGAAAGTAATGGCTTTATGAAAAAGAAGCTATATAGTATCATGGGACTGGTGTCCTGGGAAGGGTCTCTGATATGTTCCAAGTACATTCTGCTGTGTTTTGACTGCTATTTCCTTCAGGGAAGTTTTCTATAGAAGTTCTCCTTGGCTGTAGTGGGCAGTGTCCCTTCCTTGAGTAAAGAGTTGTGAGTTTTAACAAGGTGCACTCTTGTTGGCTTGTGAAATGAGACCTGATGCTACTTCCACTAGATCTGATTACTTGAAAGACTCTATTTAAGAGACTAGGTGTGGGAGAGGTTTCTGCTGGTCTTCTGGGGAAGTGGTCTGCCTCCCTGGGACTGAGGCAAACTTCACTGTTAAGGGCAGTACTGGCAGAGTGCAAGGGTATGGGACCTGGTATAAGCACATTAGGCAGTCAGTGCTGACATTGTTGCACCAAGGTGGTTTTGCATTTATACTGTGGTACAGGGGAAGGAGTTATTCTCAGCTATATGTTTTGTTCCTAGAGCAGAGTCTCTGTACTTGCTGTTTTGAAGCAATGACCCCACATAGAGCAAACCATCCCCTCATGTATCTCAGGCAACTGCTCCAGATTATTACCGACACGATGTCTACTTCTGGGGCTGGTTACCTGCCTTCTTTCCAGGAATAACACATAACTTTTCATGCTCTATCCCAGCCAACTGTACTGTCTTTCAAATCTCTAGGCACTAGGGATGTGTTGTGGGCAGGAGTCTGTGCAGATTCCTTGGGGAGGCTCTCATTGTGATGTGACTCAGGGAGGCTTGACCAGTAAGCATAGTATTGCCAGAGTGCAGAGGCATGGGTCTTCGAGTAAGTAGGCTATGCAGCCAATGTGAAGACCAAGTTGCCCTTTGCCCTTTGTAGGTAGCTCTGCATTTATGTTGTGGGATGGGAGACAATGGCACCTGGTGTCTCCTTTGTCCCTTGAGAGGATTCCCCAGGAATGTTACTTCTCAGGGGTGTGCTCCAAGAAAAGTGAATAATCTCTCCACTGTGTGCCCTGGGTATTCCTCAGATCATGAAACCTGTTCCTGGGTGGTTGCTTGTCTTCTCTTCAGGGGTAGGACAGCACCCTTAGGGCTCCAATCCAGCCAAGTTTGCTGACACTTACAATTATAGAGTTCAAATACTGCTGGTTGTAAAAACATGAAAATCAGCTTCTCTCATTTTCCAGCCAATGACTTTGGGGGAACTCTTCGTCTTATGTATTTCCCTGTATTCTCCTCTCTCTCTTTCACCTTTCTCCATTAAAAGGGCTCCCTCTCTTCTGTAGTACCCATGATCCATTTCTCCCACAGACTTTTTCTCTGTATTTCCTACCTTCCTAAACGTGGCCTCTACTCTCCCTATAGTTGTGGACTTTAGTCTATCAGTCCTCAGGTTTATTTCTTGGGTATCCTTAATTATTTGATAATTATCTAGTTGTGTGCAAAGGATGAGACAAACCTAGTGCCCTCCTACTGTACCACCATCTTTGCTTCCTTAAGCCCACTGATTTTTTGAACTCCTGGAGTCAGGACCCACTAAATTTTAAAGTTCCTGGGGTTAAGCCTTGTTGAGTTTTAAAACCAGAAATTGTGGGAAGTCATATTCTCTGCATAAGTCTCCATTCCCAGAGGTTTTTTGGTGTAGGGTCTTATTCTCTCAATCTCTGTGCTTGTGATGTCTCTTCTGTCTGTGGTTAGTTGGGCTTGGGTTTAGTTCACAACCATATCTCTTCCTCTTTTAATCTTTTATATCTGGACTTCCCTTTATGATTAACTTCAAATTATCTATTCTTCCAGTCTTTAGAGTGTATTCAGAATTAGTTGCATATGTTCACATGTTATCTCATTGTTCCCATGGGTACTCTGCTAATCTGTCATCTTCCACCCAAACTTTCTCTAGGAATTGTTAAACTTGAAATAGAAACAAGCTTAAAAACACACACACATTAATGTATGGAAGTGTTAGACTCATTCGTTAAGGTAAATCTGTAGAAAAATACATACTACTGCATTACTACAATGGTGGTGTGTAATTCATTTTTAAATTAATACAAAGTCAGTAACAAATGCGTTAACAACAACAACTAAATCTATGTTATTGGATACACAATAAAATATGTAATTGGTGATATCATTAACACAAATTGTGGAAGGGAGGATTGTAGAGTTTTTATTTGTAATTAAAGTAAATTGCTATTAACTTAAAACAGATTGTTACAACTGTTTGCAGTGGCACTTAATTTTCATTGTAACCATGAAGAAAATATCCTTAGAGAATACACAAAAGAATGAGAAAAAAATTTATCATTACACAAATCAAGAAGTAGGGTTTTTGAAAAAGAACCTGAGGGTTTTGAAGGGGAGAAGGGTGAGAGGTTGGGGGAACCAGGTGGTGGGTAATAGGGAGGGTACATATTGCATGGAGCACTGGGTGTTGTGCAAAAACAATAAATACTGTTATGCTGAAAAAATAAATAAATAAAAATTAAAAAAAGAAGTAGGGTTTTTTTATATTCTTTTTTTATTAATTATTTTTATTAACATATAATGTATTATTTTCCCCAGGGCTATGAGTTTTAAAAGAAGACAGTGAGAAAGGAAAAGAGAAACAATCTAAAAGACAGGTGGCTATCACTTAACAAAATAATAATAGCAATTTCATAATTATTAATAATTTTATTTAAATGATTTTCAAACAAATCGATTAAGCTCTCCAATTAAAATAATGGCTAAATGTATGAAAGGGAAAAAATGATACAACTTTATGCTATCTGCAAGTCACACATAGGCTGAAAATAAAGGGATGCCAAAAGATTTTTTTTTTTTTGCAAATGATAACCAAATTAGACAAGGATATCTATACTTATTAGACAATAAGTATACTTATTAGACAAGATAGGCTTTTTGAAAAACTGTCACATGATATAAATAAGGTCATTATTTAATGATGATTAGTTCATGAGGGCAGATATAAAATTATGAATATGTTTTCATTTAAAATAGGTGCATCTAATGGTATATAGTAAATATTGAAAGACATAATGGTAAAATAAATAACAAAACAAATAGTAGGAAAATTAAGTGTCTCATTTTTTAAAATTATTTTCATTAACATATAATGTATTATTTGCCCCATGAGTACAAGTCTGTGAACCATCAGGTTTGCACACTTACAGCACTCACCATATCACATACCCTCTCCACTCACCATATCACATACCTTCACCAATGTCCATAATCCAAGCACCCTCTCCATACCTCTCTCCCCCCAGCAACCCTCAGTTTATTTTGTGAGATTAAGAGTCTCTTATGGTTTGAATAACCAACAGAAAAATCAATGAGGAAACAGCAGATTTTAACACATTATAGAAAAAATAAACCTAACAGATATACACAAGGCATTCTCCCAACAGCAAAGGAATACATATTTTTTACAAGTGCTCTTGGAACATTTTCAAGGATAGAAAACACATTTTAAGGCAAAAAGCAGCTTTAAAAATATGAAAGGATTGAAATCTACTAAGTATATTTTCCAATCACATGTAATTGAACTAGATAGTAATAAACAAGAAAATGTAAGAATTAAATAACACATTTCTAAACAAGAACGAATCACAAAAGAAATCAAAATTGAAGTTAGTAAATATGTCACATGTAATGTAACTAGATATTAATGAACAAGAAAATGTAAGAATTAAATAACACATTTCTAAACAAGAATGAGTCAAAAAAGAAATCAAAATTGATGTTAGTAAATATCTTGAGACAAAAAAAAAATTAAAACAACGTACCAAAGTTACATGATGCAACAATAGCAGTACAGAAATGGAGATTTACAAGTCAAGTATAAATCCTTACATTAAAAATATATTTAAATAACCTAACCTTATACCTCAAAGGTTTAGAAAAGTAAGACAAAATTTACTCCAAGGTTCTAGCAGCAAGGGAATAATAAAGATTAAAGCAGAAATGAACAAAAATGGAAATGGAAATACAATAGAAAAGATTAATGAAATTTTAAAGTTGGGTTCTTGAAAAGATAAACAAAATTCGTTAGCCCTTAGTCAAACTAGCTATAAAGATAAGACTCAAGTTATAAAAAGCAGAAGTAAAAGAGGAGAGACTACAATTGATACCACAGTGATACAAAGAACTTTAAGAGACTACCATGAACAATTTCATACCAAGCTATCAGATCATCTAAAATAAATGGATGAATTTTTTTCCCTTTTTATTAATTTTTTCAGCGTAACAGTATTCATTCTTTTTGCACAACACCCAGTGCTCCATGCAAAACGTGCCCTCCCCATCACCCACCACCTCTTCCCCCAACCTCCCACCCCTGACCCTTCAAAACCCTCAGGTTGTTTTTCAGAGTCCATAGTCTCTTATGGTTCGCCTCCCCTCCCCGATGTCCATAGCCCGCTCCCCCTCTCCCAATCCCACCTTCCCCCAGCAACCCCCAGTTTGTTTTGTGAGATTAAGAGTCATTTATGGTTTGTCTCCCTCCCAATCCCATCTTGTTTCATTTAATGGATGAATTTTTGAAACAAGAGTGAATCATGAAGAAATGGAAAATCTGCACAGACCAAAAATGACTAAAAACATTGACTTGATACCTTAAAATCTCCAAATAAAATAAAGCACAGAACCAGATGGCTTCATTGGGCAATTTTACCAAATACTTAAAGCAGAATTAAGACCATTCCTTCTCAAACATTTTCAAGAAATTTTAAAACAAGGAGTACCCCAAATTTCATTAAAAGCCCAACATTACTCATGTAACATAACCAAATAAAGACACCACAACAAAAGAAAACTACAGACAAATATCCTTGATTAATATAGATACAAAAATCAAGGAGGTTGGCAAGATGGTGAAGTAGGAGACCCTATTTCAACAGGTCCCCTGAATGGAGCTAAATATCTACCAGTATACTCTGAACACCCATGAAATCAGCCTGAGATGTAAGATTATACACTTCTGGATCTCTACATGGGCAGGAGATCCTCAGTGGAAATTTACACTGGAGTGAGAGCACTTCGACTGATACTGGAGAGGATATCAGAAGGGGAAGGGAGGGGCACCTGGGTGGCTCAGTGGGTTAAAGCCTCGGCCTTTGGCTCAGGTCATGATCCCAGGGTCCTGGGATCAAGTTCCACATTGGGCTCTCTGCTCAGCGGGGAATCTGCTCCCCTCCCACCTACTTGTGATCTCTGTCAAATAGATAAACAAAATCTTAAAAAAAGGGGGCAAAGGGAGCCACCAAAAGTGACCCATTGGAAAGTAATACCCCAATACAAAAGTGTCCTGTGCTTGAGGACTAGCATTAACCTGGATTCTAGTTAACAGCACTCAAAAAGAAGATGGGTGTTAAGGGGCAGCTGGAGGAATCAGGCAACTGCAGACACGGATATAAGCCCACAATCCAGGGCAGTCACAGCTGGTGCCCACACATGTCTGAGAGAGCCTGACAGGGTCTCCGGTTGGTGGTCCCTGTACCCACGGCTTTCTGCTGCTTGTACCACCACTGAGACTGTGTGCACACCTGCCCCTGCCCAAGATAGCCTGGCTCAGACTCCTGCTGGAGGACCCTGGACCTGCAGCCTTCCCAGAACTCCACCGCTGCCAGGTCATGGTGTGGACCTCAGAGAACAGTCCCCACAAAAGCATCACCAGGATAGGGATCCCCTGGACCAGTATCACTTGCAGTTTAAAGGCAAGGGGGTGCAGTGACAATTGAGGACTCAGGCGACCACAGAGAGAGTGGCTGGGAGTGTAACACCACTGGTGGGAGGCTGTAGTGTTCAGCAGATTTGGTGCAGGGGGTGGTGCCTGTGTTCTGGACCATTCAGAAGGGAGCAGAGTGAGGCTTCTCTCTGAGGCTAACAACTGGGTGAGAACAATTTATACTGACACTCTGAAAAGCCACAAAAACAAACAAATAAACAAACAAACAAAACGCAAAGAACCAACAAAGAACAAAAACCTCCACAGAACAAAAGCCCAAAAAGCCAGTTTCCACAGAGCTCAGTCCCCTGATAGAGGGCAGGACAGCTCAGCCCAAGCAATATTGACTGAAAAACAATAGGGTAGGCCTGTTCCCCTGATGACAAGGCAAAAGAGTAAGAGGACAATAGCAGGGTCCCCATAAAACTCTAATACCCCATCATCAGGGAAAAACAATATGTTAAGCTCCCAGTATTGCCCCCAAAACTGTAGATTTCATAGATACAAATTTTGTTTAATTTGTTCTCACAATTGTTCTTTCATTTTTTTTAATTTTTTTTCACTTTTAAAAAAATTTCTTTTAGCGTAACAGTATTGTTTTTTTTTTTTTTTTTGATTTATTTATTTGACAGATAGAGATTACAAGTAGGCAGAGAGGCAGGCAGAAAGAGAGAGAGGAGGAAGCAGGCTCCCAGCCAAGCAGAGAGCCCGATGCGGGGCTCGATCCCAGGACCCTGGGATCATGACCTGAGCTGAAGGCAGAGGCTTTAACCCACTGAGCCACCCAGGCGCCCCCAGTATTAATTGTTTTTGTAACACACCCAGTACTCCATGCAATGCGTGCCCTCCCAATTACCCACCACCTGATTCTCCAACTTCCCACCCCCCGCCCCTTCAAAATCGTCAGGTTGTTTTTCAGAGTCCATAGTCTCTCATGGTTCATCTCCCCTTCCAATTTCCCTCAACTCCTTTCTCCTCTCCATCTCCCCATGTCCTCCATGTTCTTTGTTATGCTCCACAAATAAGTGAAACCATATGAAACTTGACACTCTCTGCTTGACTTATTTCACTCAGCATAATCTTTTCCAGTCCCATCCATGTGTCTTTAGCTTCCAGGTGTTTGAGTTCCTTCTGAACTTTTCCTTGTGATTGAGCTCCAGGTTCAAAGCATTGACAATCCATCTATTACTGAGCGAGGTCTATTAAGATCTCCTACTATCAATGTATTCATATAAATATGACTCTTTATCTTGATTAATAGTTTTCTTATGTAATTGGGTGCTCCCATATTTGGGGCGTAGATAGTTATAATTGTTAGATCATCTGGGTGGATAGTCCCTTTAAGAATGATGTAGTGTCCTTCTGTATCTCTGTCTACAGTCTTTAGATTAAAATATAATTTATCTGATATGAGAATCGTTACCCTGGCCTTCTTTTGAGGCCCATTGCCATGAAAGATGCTTCTCCATCCCTTCACTTTCAGTCTGTGTGTATCCTTAGGTTCAAAATGGGTCTCTTGTATACATCGTATGGATGGGTCCTGTCGTTTTATCCAATCTGCATCCCTGTGTCATTTTATGGGGCATTTAGGCCATTCACATTGAGAGTGATTATTGATAGATACGTTTTGATTGACATCGTGTTACCTTTGAAGTCTTTCTGTTCATCAGTTGTCTCTATATTTCTGTTCAATGATATTCTTTGGATTTTTTCTCATTTATAGAACCCCCCTTAATATTTCCTGCAGTGTTGGCTTGGTGGTTGCATAGTCTTTTAAGCATTGCTGGTCTTGGAAACTCTTTATCTCTCCATCCATTTTGAATGTCAGTCTTGCTGGATAAAGTATTCTTGGCTGCATGTTCTTCTCATTTAGTACTCTGAATATATTTTGCCAGCCCTTCCTGGCTTGCCCAGTCTCTGTGGACAGGTCTGACTCTATTCTAATGGGCTTTCCTCTGTATGTAAGGAGCTTCTTTGTCCTAGCTGCTTTTAAGAGGGTCTGTCTAGAAGCATAATTCTTCATTCTAACTCTCAGGTGTCTTGATGACTTTCGAGAATCTAAAATCTTGGGGGGAAACTACTCTGCCTCTAGTACATGAATGTTGTTTCCATTCCAATCTGTTACCTCTGGTGCCTTCCTCCCCCTTTTGTTTATCTTCCATTATCAGCCCGATGTTCCCACTCTGCTTTACCTGCCATTGGTGTCTTTTGCTCCTGTAGAGATCCAGATATATATATTTCTGATCTCAGGCTGATTTCATGGGTGATCAGAGTTCTTTGGTAGGTAATCAGCTCACTTTAGGGTACAGGTTGAAAAGGCGCCTCCACCTACTTCCCTGCCTTCTTGACTCCCCCTGTTCTTTCATTTTTTAACCTTCTTATCATTATAGCTAGATGTATGTTACAACATATTACATAATCACTTATTAACTTAATTTTTTTTCATACATATACCTGTTTCTTTTTCTTTTTCTTTCTGTTTTTTAATATACATATAGATATAAGCTTCAAGGTAATCCTTTCCCCTATTCAATACTACTGCTATATATAAACCAATTTTATTTTCCCTTTATCTCTAGAGATTTGATATCAAGTTACACCAAGGAGGAACTGAAATAACCTTCTGTGTCCACATCGAGGATATATAACCACCTTCCCATCTTAATTTGTGTCAGTGTTTCTATGTATTTGTTTCTGCTTTTGTACTATGTAAATCTTATTCTTGAAGTTCATCTTGGCTGGGTTTATCTTTTTGACTTTTTTTCCCTTCTCTTTTAGTTTTTTTTTTTAAGATTTTATTTATTTATCTGACACAGAGAGAGAGAGATCACAAGCAGGCAGAGAGGCAGGCAGAGAGAGAGGAGGAAGTAGGGTCTCTGCTAAGCAGAGAGCCCAATGCGGGGCTCAATCCCAGAACCCCGGGATCATGACCTGAGCCGAAGGCAGAGGCTTTAACCCACTGAGCCACCCAGGCGCCCCTCCCTTCTCTTTTAGTTTTGTCAGTCTTTTTGTTCATTTTTGTATATGTACTTTATACATCTTACTGTTTTTTTTAAGCTTTTATTTATTTATTTTACAGGGATCTCAAGTTTGCAGAGAGACAGGCAGAGAGAGAGGAGGAAGCAAGATCCCTGCTGAGCAGAGAACCTAATGTGTGGCTTTATCCCAGGACCCTGGGGTCATGATCTGAGCCGAAGGCAGAGGCTTTAACACACTGAGCGAGTCAGGTGCCCTATAAATCTTACTGTTGGGCTCATTTTGGCTGTTTTCTTCCCCCCCCCTTTTCTCTCTCTCTTTCTCTCTCTTTTGGTGTTGGCTTCCAATTGCTCTGAAACTTTCCAGGGGGCACCTTGACTCTATCGTGCTTGGTATATGCAGATATACATCCCCTCAATAACCTCTCATCAAAATGACTAGGAGAAAGAACACCCAATGAGGAAAAATTCAGACTGTGTCCTCTCTCACAGAACTACTGGATATGGACATAAACAGTATGTCAGAGAGGGAATTCAGGGTAACAAATATCCAAGCAATGGCTAGGTTGGAGAAAACCATTAGTGACAACATAGAATCTTGAAAGGCAGAAGTGACAGCCAAACTGGTAGATGTTAAAAATGCTATCAATGAGATGAAATCTAATATAATTACTATAATAGCTAGGATAACAAAGGCAGAAGATATAATTAGTGATCTTGGGGACAAAATGATAGAAGAAAAGAATCAGGAGGAGGAATGGAACAAACAGTTTAGAAGCCATGAAAAGAGAATTAGGGAAATAGTTGTTGCCATGAAATATTCCAGTATCAAAATTACTGAGATCCCTAAGGGGATGGAGAAATAAAGAAGACTGGAAGATATAGTTGACCAAATACTGGATGGAAATTTCCTCAGTATGGAGAATGTAACAAGTATTCATGGCAGAGAGGACACCCCCCCCCCCCAGATCAAGGAGTGTAGAAAGACATCCAGAAACTAGATTGTGAAATTCACAAATCATAATTTCTGGCAAGAGGTCTTTTTTTTTAAGATTTTATTTATTTATTTGACAGACAGAGGCCACAAGTAGGCAGAGAGCAGGTTGAGAGAGAGGAGGAAGCAGGCTCCCTGCTGAGCAGAGGCCTGATATGGGGCTCAATCCCAGTACCCTGAGATCATGACCTGAGCTGAAGGCAGAGGCTTTAACCCACTGAGCCACCCAGGCGCTCCTTCTGGCAAGAGGGCTTAAGGGCAGCCAAGGGGAAGATATTCCTTACTTACAGAGGAAGGACCATCAGAATAACATCAATTCTGTGTACAGAA
Organism: Meles meles; assembly: GCF_922984935.1. Classification (NCBI taxonomy): domain Eukaryota; kingdom Metazoa; phylum Chordata; class Mammalia; order Carnivora; family Mustelidae; genus Meles; species Meles meles. Next base: position 11,583,984 of record NC_060068.1, read on the forward strand.
ACCTGCAAGACAGAAAGGGCTGGCAAGACATATTCAGGGCACTAAAAGAGAAGAACATTCATACAAGAATGCTTTATCCAGCAAGGCTGACATTCAAAATGGATCGAGAGATAAAGAGCTTATAAGATCAGCAAGGTTTAAAACAGTATGTGACCTCCAAGCTGGCACTATAAGAAATATTAAGGGGGATTATATAAAAGAAGAACCCAAGAGTGACATAGCACAGAAATTTATAGAAACAGTCTGTAAAAACATGGACTTCACAGGCAACATGATGTCAATAAAAACTTCTCTTTCAATAATAACTCTCAATATGAATGGCCTAAATATTCCCATAAAATGGCACAGGGTTGCAGACTGGATAAAATGACAGCACCCATTCCAATGCTGTCTACAAAAGGTGCATTTGGAACCTAAAGATACATCCAGATGAAAGTTAAGGGATGGAGAAGCATCTTTCATGCCAATGGCCCTCAAAAGAAGGCTGAGATGGTGATTCTCATATCAGATAAATTAGATTTTTAAGCTAAAGGCTGAGATCAGAGACACATAATACTGCATCATTCTTAAATGGTCTATCCACCAAAAAGATCTAACAATTATAAATATTTATGCCTCCGATATGGGAGCAGCCAAATACATAAGCCAACTGTAAATCAAACTAAAGATTCATATCAATATGAATACATTGAGAGTAGGTGATCATAACATGACACTCTCATCAATAGAGAGATCATCCAAGCAGAAAATCAACAAAGAAACAATAGCTTTGAATGAAAAACTGGACTCAATGGACCTCACATATACAGAACATTCTACCCTAAAACAAGAGAATACTGATTCTTCTTGAGCACACAAGGAACTTTCTGCAGAATAGACCACATAGCAGGTCAAAAATCAGGGCTCAACTGATACCAATAGATTGAGATTATTTCCTGCATATTATCAGACCACAATACTTTTTTTTTATTTCTTTTCAGGGTAACAGTATTCATTGTTTTTGCACCACACCCAGTGCTCCACCCAGTCCCTAATGCCCACCACCTGGTTCCCCCAACCTCCCACCCTCCACCCCTTCAAAACCCTCAGGTTGCTTTTCAGAGTCCATAGTCTCTCATGGTTCACCTCCCTTTCCAATTTCCCTCCCTCCCTTCTCTCCATCTCCACATGTCCTCCGTGTTATTTGTTATGCTCCACAAATAAGTGAAACCATATGATAATTGACTTTCTCTCTGCTTGACTTGTTTTACTCAGCATAATCTCTTCCAGTCCCATCCATGTTTCTACCAAAGTTGGGTATTCATCCCAGACCACAATACTTTGAAATTGAAACTTAGTCACAACAAAAGAATATTTAGATAAACCAGGAAATCCAAGAAAAAATAAACAACTAATGGAAACCAAAGAAAATGAAGACACATCATTCCAAAACCTATGGGATACGACAAAGGCAGTCCTAAGGGGGAGATGCATAGTCATCCAGACCTCACTCAAAAATTTTAAAATATCCCAAATACATTGCCTCTCTAAATAACTTAAAGAACTGCAAAATCAAGAATAAATTAAGCCAACCCCGTGCACTAGAAGGGAAATAATTAAGATTAGAGTTGAGATCAAGGAGTTAGAACTAGAGATAAAGTAGAATCTAGAGATACAGTAGAAAACTAGCAGATGGTTCCTTGAGAGACTTAATAAGATCAATAAACCACTGGCCAAACAAATCCAAAAGAAAAGAGAGAGGTCCCAAATTAAAAAAAAAAATCATGAATTAAATGAGAGAGATCATGACTAACACCAATGAAATACAAAGAATTTTCTGAAAGTATTGTCAACAGTTATATGCTAATAAGTTAAGCAACCTAAAAGAAATAGATGCATTGCTGGAAACCTAGAAACTTCCAAGACTGAAACAGGAAGAAATTGACAATCTAAATAGACAAATGTCTAGTAACAAGACTGAAGCAGTGATCAAAAGCCTCCCAAAAAACAAGAGCCCACAACCTGACAGATTTCCTGGGGAATTCTACCAAAGATTCAAAGAAGAAATACTACCTATTCTTCTCAAGCTGTTTCAAAAAACAGAAACAGAAGAAAAACTTCCAGACACATTCTATTAAGCCAGCATTACCTTGATCCCCAAACCAGGAAAAGACCCCATCAGAAAGGAGAATTTCAGACCAATATCCCTGAGGAATATAGATGCCAAGATTGTAAACAAAATTCTAGCAAATAGGATCCAACAGCACATTAAAAGGATTATCAACCATGACCAGGTAGGATTTATCCCTGGGATGGGATAGTTCAATATTTGGAAATCAATGTGATAAAACAAATCAAAAAGAGAAGAGAGAAGAACCACATGGCCCTCTCAGTTGATGAATAAAAATCTTTGGACAAAATACAGCATATGTTCTTGCTTAAAACTCTTCAAAGTATAGGGATAAAGGGAACATTCCTCAACTTAATAAAATCCATCTATGAAAAACCCAAAGTGAATATCCTCAGTGGGGAGAAGCTGACAGCCTTCCCTTTGAGATAAAGATCACAAGGATGCTCACTTTTGTCAATGTTGTTCAACATAGTACTAGAAGTCCTAGCAACAACAATCAGACATCAAAAAGAAATAAAAATATTCAAATTGGCAAAGAAGGAGTCAAACTCTCTCTCTATGCTGATGACATGATATTTTATGTGGAAAACATAAAGTTTCCACCCCAAACTACTAGAACTCATACAGCAATTCAGTAATATGGCAGGATTGCATTATTATACACTAACAATGAAAATATAGAAAAGGAAATTACAGAATCAATTCCATTTACTATAGCAAGAAGAACAATAAGATACCTTGGAATAAACCTAACCAAAGAGGCCAAAGATCTGTACTCAAGGGTCTACAGAATGCTCATGAAAAAAATTTGAAAAAAGCACAAAGAAGGAAGACCATTCCATGTTCATGGATTGGAAGAATAAACATGGTTAAAATGTCTAAGTTCCCAGAGAAATCTATACTTTCAATGCCATTCAGATCAAAATTACACCAGCATTTTTCAAAGAGGTGGAACAAACAATCCTAAATTTGTTTGTAATTAGAACAGACCCTGAATTGCTAAGGAAATGTTAAAAAATAAAAAATAAAAAACTGGGGCATAACTTTGCCTGATTTCAAGGTTTACTACAAGGCTGTGATCACCAAGACTGCATGGTACTGTCACAAAAATAGTCACATAGACCAGTGGAACTGAGTAGAAAGCCCAGATATGGACCCTCAACTCTATGGTCAAATAATATTTGAACAAGCAGGAAAAAATATACAGTGGAAAAAAGTCTCTTCAATAAATGGTGCTGGTAAAATTGGACAGATATTTATAGAAGAATGAAACTTGACAATTCTCTTACACAATATATAAAGATAAACTAGAAATTGATAAAAGACCATACATGAGACAGGAATCCATCAGAATCCTAGAGGAGAACATAGGCAGTAACCTCTTTGACATTGGCCTCAGCAACTTCTTTCAAAATATGTCTCCAAAGACAAAAGAAACAAAAGCAAGAATGATCTTTTGGGACTTCATCAAGATCAAAAGCTTCTGCACAGCAAAGGAAACAGTCAACAAAACAAAGAGGTAATTCAAGGAATGGGAGAAAATATTCACAAATGACAATACAGACAAAAGGCTGATGTCAAAGATCTATAAAGAACTCCTTAAACGCAACACACAAAAAACCATAATCACTTCAAAAATGGGCAGAAGATATGAACAGACACTTCTCCAAAGGAGACACACAACTGGCTAACAGACACATGAAAAAATGTTCATCATCATTTGCCATCAGGGAGATTCAAATCAAAACCACGTTGAGATACTGCCTTACACTACTTAAAATGGCCAAAATTAACAAGACAGGAAATAACATGTGTTGGAAAGGATATGAAGAACAGGGAACCCTCTTACACTGTTGGTGGGAATGCAATTTGGTGCAACCATTTTGGAGAACAGTGTGGAGATTCCTTAAGAAATTAAAAATAGAGCTTCCCTAGGACCCTGCAATTGCACTACTGGGTATTTACCCCAAAGATACAGATGTAGTGAAAGAAAGGGCCATCTTTACCCCAACGTTCATTGCATCAATGGCCACAGTTTTCAAACTGTGGAAAGAGCAAAGATTCCCTTCAATGGATGAACAGATAAAGACATTATGGTCCATATACACTATGGAGTATTTTGCCTCCATCAGAAAGGATGAATACTCAACTTTTATATCAACTTGGGAAGTACTGGAAGAGTTTATGCTAAGTGAAATAAGTCAAGCAGAGAGAGTCAATTATCATATGTTTTTGCTTAGTTGTGGAGCATAAGGAATAACACAGAAGACCTTAGGAGAAGGAGAGAAGTGAGTTGGGAGAAATAGGAGGGGAAATCAAACCATTAGACACTGTGGATTCTGAGAAACAAACTGAAGGTTTTGGAGGGGAGGTGGTGGGAGGTTGGGTAAGCCTGGTGGTGGGTATTATGGAGGGCATGTATTGCATGGAGCACTAGGTGTGGTGCATAAACAATGAATTCTGGAACACTTAAGAAAAATAGATGGAACTTAAAAAAAATCAAATATAAAATACAAATAGAAATAAGTGTAACCAAGGAGATGAAAACTATATATATATATATATATATATTATATATAACTATATATATATATAACTATAAAACTATATATATATATATTATTATATATATATTATATATATTTATATTATATATATATATATATATATAAAACCAAGTACTGAAAACTATACATCAATGATAGAATTTAGGAGAAGAAACAAATAAATGAGAAATTGTTCATGTTTATGAATTTGAAGAATGATATTATAAAAATGTCCATGTTACCCAAAGCAATACATATAGTGAATGTAATTTCTCTCAGAATCTTAATGAATTATTTTTTACAAAAGTAGAAAAAATGCTAAAATTTGTATGGAGTCACAAAAGACACTGAATAAACAAAGCAATCTTAAGAAGAAGAATAAAACTAAATTTATATTTTCTGATTTTGCAATATATTACAAAACTAGAGTAAATTAAAATTACAGTATGGTGCTGGCAAAAACATAAATAAACAAAGCAACCCAAAATGAACAAACAATCAAGAAGAAAAACAGACATATAGATCAATGAAACAAAATATAGCTCTTAAATATACACAAACACATACAGTCATCTGATCTTTGACTAGAATGTCTACAGTACAAAATGTAGAAATAAAGTATTTTCAATAAATGATATTGAAAAACTAGGAAAGAGTGAAATTAGATCCTTATCTCACATCATCCACAAAAACCAACTCTAAATGTATTAAAATTTTTATTTTATGACCCAAATTTATGAACTCCCTAGAAGAAAACATAACGAAAATGTTCATAACACTTTTCTTGGAAATTATTTCTTGTGTATGACTAAGCAAAATACATACATAAATACAGAAATCAATATGTAAATAATTGCATAAATAATTACATAAATAATAATAGACAAGTAAGATCACTTCAAGTAATGGCTTCTGCACCAAAAAGAAAAAAAAAATCAACAGATTAAAGGGCAAGCTACAGACTGGGAGAAAATATGTTCAGATGATATATCTGATGAGACATTAGTATCCAAATATATAAAATGTTCTTACATTCCATATAAAATTCTCCACGAATAACCCAATTAAAAATAGCCATGGGATGGAATAAACATTTCTCCAAGAAGACATAGTATCAATTATATAAGAGATGCTCAACATCCCTAATCACCAGGGAAATGCAAATCAAACCCACAAGATATCACCTCATCCCCATTAAGGTGGCCAGTATCCAAAATAACAACAGAAAATAATATCTTGGTGAGGAACTGAATAAGTTGAAACCCTTGTACACTGTTAGTTAAGTGTAATGCAAAATGTTGTAGTTTTCACATAAAACATTATGGAAGTTCCTCAAAACAATTTAAAAAAAAAAAGAACTCCCATATGATTACCCATCCCACTTCTGGGTATTTATCCAAAAAACTTGACAGAGAGTCTTGTAGAAAGATATGAACTCTCATAATCATGGGAAGTGGCATTATTCAAGGCAGCTAAGAAATGGAAAGAACCTAAATGTCCCTCAGTCAATGAACAGAAAAATAGAATATGGCATATAAATACATTAGAATTTACTCAGTTTTAAATACTCGGGAAATTCTTTGGTATGACAATGCACATGAAACTGGAGGACATACACTATGTGAAATAAGCCACTAACATAAGAACAAATACTTTTTAATTCCAATTATATTCAGTATCTAAAATTGTCAAACTCATGGAAACAAGTAGCAGAATTTTGGTTGTCAGTGGCTGACAACTATGGGGAAAACAGATGCTCTTCAATAGACACAAAGTTTCAGTTACATAAGGTGAATTAGGTATCTGTTATGCAACAGTGTGTCTAAAGTTCACAATACTGTATTTTGCAGTTAGAAATTTGTTGAGGATGCCTGGGTGGCTCAGTGGGTTAAAGCTTCTGCCTTTGGCTCGGGTCATGTTCTAAGGGTCCTGGGATCCAGCCAGCATCTACCTCTCTGCTCAGCGGGGAGCCTGCTTCCCTTCCTCTTTCTCTGCCTACTTGGTATCTTTGTCAGATAAATAAATAAAATCTTTAAAAAAAGAAATTTCTTGAAAGCATAGATCTTAGTTATATATTCTTACTATAATAAAAGAGACTTTCTTAAGAGGGTGAAAAGACAGTTACAGACTGGGAGACAATATGTGTAAACTACCTATCTGACCATGGACTATATGAAAGCATATAACAGACATTTAATTCAATAGTAATAATGTAATTAGAAAATAAACAAAAAACATAAGCAGGCATTTTAATGAAAAAGAACTCATTGCATGGAGCCCTGGGTGTTATGTATAAATCATGAATCTTGGAGCACTCCATCAAAAACTAATGATGGACTGTATGGTGACTAACAGAACAACAACAACAACAAAATATACATATATGACAAGCAAACACAGGAAAACATGTTTAACATCCTTAGCCAGTACAGAAATGCAAATTAAAATCACAAGGTATTGTGTACACTGTACACCTATCAGAAGGACTAATAGAAACAATAGTTACAACAAAAGCTGGAGAGGTTGCAGAGAATTCACGTATCTCATACATTGGTTTAGGGAATGTAAGATGATAACAGCCATTCTGGAAATATTCTCTCACAATTTCACTATTCTGGATATATCATTTCATAATTGCACTCCTGAGCACATATCCTAGAGAATAAGTACTTATGTACACACACACACTCACACACACACAAGAAAAACAAACAAACAATCAAAACCCAAAAAACAAAATCTATATATACTTACAGTGAATTTAGTCATAATGGCCAAAACTAGAGATAAACTAAGTATCCTTCAATAGTTGAATAGTTAAAAAAAAAAGTGTAATACAACCCCAGCATGAAATATTACTTAGCAATAAAAATAATGAGTGATATATTGCACAACTTTCATATATCTCATATATGTTCAGAAATTATACTGAAAGAAGCAAGATAAATATCAAAGGGTCAACATAATGTATTAACCAAGGTATATAACATTATCAAAATAAAACTATAGAAATGGAGAGCACATTGGTGGGTCAGGGGATAAGAAAGATTATAAGAAGTAAGATCATTGTTACTATAAATAAATAGTACAAGGGATCACTGTGATGGAATCATTCTGCATCTTGCCGGTTTTAGTGGTGACACAGATTCACACATGTGAGAAAATTGCATATTAAAAAATGGGTGAAATTTGAATAAGGTCAGCAGTTCACACCAATTCCTGACTGTAATTGGAAGAAATTGTGTAAAGCATAGAAGGGATCATTCTATGCTATTTCTCATAACTGCATGTAAATCTACATGTTAAAATTTAAAGTTAAAAAAGGTAATTGAGAGCTACATGTATTACTTGTGATGTTTTCAGGAGAGGGAGAGTCAAAATTTGATAGATTTTTTTCCAAAAAAAAAAAAAATGTGGCTGATATTGACATAAATTAATGAAAATATAAGAAGGAAAGAAGAAAAACAAAAAAAAAAAGGAGAAAGGGAGAGAGGGAGGAAGGGAAAACAAAACAAAACAAATTCCTGTTTAGGATAATTCCAAATAATTTATGTAGATACTCCACGCATCATGAAGGTTAAGATTAACCTTCCTCCTACCTTGAGTGTAAGCTGCACTCATTGTCTTGCTTCCAAAAAGCAGGGCATATAAAAAGGGAGGGGGGAATAACTTTACCCTAGAGAAATCTGGCAAACACTACCTCAGCCAAGTGGTCAGGATTAACATCATCAGAGATAAGTCATGTAGCTATTATGTACCTCTACAAGACTTGAAAATAAAGGCACTTCACCTCTGAAATCTTCTTCCCCCAAACCTATAACCTTAGTCTAATGAGGGGAAAAAAATCAGACAAAAACAGTTTGGAGGATATTCTACAATATACCTATTAGTGCTCCTCAAAATTGCCAAGGTCATTGAAAACAAAGCCTGAATGTCTTTCACAGCCCGGAAGGGTCTAAGGAGATGTGTCGGCCAATGTGATCTTTCAAAAAGCAGTCTGAAAGAAGAGAAGGACATTAGGCAAAATGAGTGAAATCTGAATAAAAGATAGAATTTAGTTAATGTACAGATATTGGTTTCTTAGTTTTATGAAAGAACCAATGTTCATTCCATAATAATGTATGATGTTAGCAATAGAGAAAAATGAATGAAGGATTTATGGAAATTTTGTAAATTTGTCAACTGCTCCATGAATCTGGAACTGTTCAAAAACTACATTTGTTTTGGGGCACCTGGGTGGCTCAGTGGGTTAAACCTCTGCCTTCGGCTCAGGGCATGATCTCAAGGTCCTGGGATCAAGCCCCGCATCCGGCTCTCTGCTCAGCAGGAGCCTGCTTTCCCTTCCTCTCTCTCTACCTGCCTCTCTGCCTATTTGTGCTCTCTCTGTCTCTCTGTTAAATAAATAAATGTATATTTAAAAAAAAAACTACATTTGTTTTAAAATATTACTAACATTAAAAAAAAATATCTAGTCTGATGAACCAGTTTGTTATTCTTTTGAATTAGGTATCTATTTGGATGCACACATAAGGGGAAAACTTAATAAAATTGAGGCTTACAGGATCTGATGGCCAAAAGTACATGATTGTAGCTCAAATGTGACCATTATTAGCAACAGCAAAAGAGACTGTAGAGTGAAGAAAGAGAGAATGATGTTGTGAAATAGAAATAAATGATCTCCAAATGCAAAATATCTTCACTTTTCTTTTAATTCTTCAAGGCCCTTGCTGAGTCTGGGTTCAGTTATGTGGCCAGTTAAACTGGTATCTCATTCTAATACCAGTAGTTTGTTTCACACTGTCTGTGTTAATTTCAGCAGCCTCTTCCCTGGAAGTGCAGTGGTTTACTGCCTATATCATATTCCCTGCCCCTATACTTCTTGTACATCTAGACATTCCTCTAAGTTACAACACCATTTCCAGAACAAATACGGATGACTATTTTCCCCATAAAAGCCATGTCAGTCCATTTGCCTTGACATTATATACAGCTATTTATGCTACGATTTCCATCATTCCTTATTTTCATTTATTCCTACTTGTCTTTTAAGATCCAATTCAGATGTTACTAGTCCCATGTTACCATTTGGCCTCCCACCAATCTTTCATCTAGAAAAATGAATCCCTTTGTCTGTTAGTTACTGTAGTAATATCTACCTACTATTATCTCAGTACCTATCTTCCACACCATAATCTCTTTCTTCATAAATCAGTTCCCTTACTTTAAAAAGCTTCAGCGAATTTATTTTTTTTCCATTTTGAATTCCCAGCATATAATATAGTGTTTGTTGGTTTTAGTGAAATTTAATTTAATTGGTAGTGTTAAGTCAGTGCCTATGAAGAATAAGTTAATCTACCAGGAATAAGAAACAAAAGGAACACTATGGCAAAACCCCAGGAGTTAGAAAGTGTGAAAAAATCAGTAACAGGACGATGTAGATAATAAGCCAAAAGAGATATGTCAAAATTACCTAGGAAAAACATGTTGATATATACTGTAGACATAAAAGAGCATTTTATTGGGGAGATTAAACTTACATTTGTCCTTAAAGAAAAGGGAAAATTTAGCTAAAAAGATAAAGTAAAAGGGATAATTGTGGACATGGGATATTGGCATAGAGTGTGAATTCTGGGAATACAAAGGAAGGGCAAATAGAGACTTTAGAATAACTTGCTTAGTGATTCAATGAGGTTAATGACTGAAAGGCAAAGAAAATCTTAAATTGGACCTCTGGGAAAATGATAGTGGTGCTGACCAAAAAAAAAAAAAAAAAAAAAAAAAAAAAAAAAAAATCAGAGCATGCACTAGTAGATAGTTTTGAAAAACCCTGATTATATTTGATGGGCCTCCAATGAAGCAATCTAGTCTGACCAGGCATTCCATACTAAACCCCATGACATTGGGGAATTAGGAAGATCTCAGCCCTGCTCACAACTGGACAGGCTGAGGAAAAACAGCCTATCAAGACCTACTCAGTCACCTGTTTTGGTTTTTTCTTACTGAAATTATTTATGTTTTCATTAACAGTATATTCAGCACTAATTGGCAGCAGGAATTTTGAGTATTTTATACTTTCTAAGAGATTTCATTGACAGAAAAGAAATTACAAGGTAAGCATCTTGGTAAAGGAAGTAACCCAGTTTTCCCAGATTGTGAAATTCTGTTTATGCTAACTATATAATTATTTTTCAATAGTACTTGTAATGTTCAATCTTGGTAAATATATAATTTACCCAGGAGTAGGACAGTGTTGTTTGACTGTGACCTAGTTCTTCCCGTATATCATTTATCAAGTAGACATAATTATGTTAAAACTCTTCTCTATATTCCAACAAAATCAAATGCTGGGAAATGCTTTGAAGCCCATAAGTGATCATAAGTCAAAATAAACATACCTTTTGGTAGAAAAATGATTGTTAAAAGAATCTAGTTTGGTACAGGCACAAAATCCAGTGTTCAAAGTCTGGATTCCAGCCCTAAGCTGATAATGTATTTTGCTCATATTTTCACTGAAAGCAACATGCTAGATCTTTTTTTTTTTAATTGCAAAAAATATATTTTGGAAGAACTCACTACGTAAGGTGACAGGATTCCAAAATCAAATTTCATGAAAATGTACATCACCATTTCTTTGTACAATAAGTGAGAAAAATCTGCAATATAGAAGAATAGAGGAAAAGAAATATGGAGGGCCATGGAGAAAGGGGTGGGGGGCCAACCACATCTGTAAGAGCAAACCTGGAAGTCAAGCAGATGCTAGATCTAAAGAGAAATTGTGGAGCTCAACAAAGACACTCCCTTCCATCATAAATCTTATGGTTTAAGGAGTGAGACATATGAAACCATATAGTCACACAAATGATGAAATCTAGGTTTCAATCCAGGCTGTGATGAATAGAATTTGGAAGAAAAGTTTTTAATAGAACCTAGCCAGCCTAGGTATACCCCAAACCCTCAGAAAACTGCACTTGATCTGGAAAACGGACATCATGTAACATAGAACTTAAATAACAGGACCCTGCTTTGCTTTTATGGAAAGTTAGAAAATTTTCAAGGATCTGGGCATTCTGAAATCTGTTTCTCAACTTCTTATGACTCTACTTCAGACATACACAACCCACTGACTACACCAAGACTCACATGAAGGCAGGAGAGAGTAAGATGCAATCTGGCTAATTTTGCCATTATTAATATTATCATTATTATTAATAATAATAATCTTAAACTACCTCCACATCTAAAAGAAGCCTAACTCATCAAGTCAATTAAACACGCAATGACAGAAGGCCCTTTAGTCAAGCCTTTTGTCTCTGGACATTCTAGTATGTGATCACATTGGTATATGATCTCTTGGTTTGAAGATGATCCACATAAAATGCTCTAGTAAAGGATGGATATGTTAAGATAGATGGCTATCTATCTTTCTAAGCATTTCTAAGCATTTTATAACTATCAGAGTAGAAGATTAAATATAAATAGGATAGTCTAAAAAGGAAAAAAAAATACATAGTAAATTTGAGGGAAAGGAATCCTAAGGACTTTCCCTGTATCCATCAATGGCATAATAGCTGTAGCTAATAGTTAAGAATAGTAAGAACTCTAACAACAAGAACCCTACAAGATCACATAGAAAGGAAACTCACTCCTTCATTGATAATCTGAATTTACTATAGATCACGTAAATACACTAAGTGTTTTCCCTGGATAGAAAACAAGGTTAATTAGATTAAAAGCTGAAATGATCATAAATGTGTATAACAACAAATTACAGCCATAATAGTTAATTTTCCCCTTAAATTATAATGTTCAGAGCCAAAAGAATTAAGTAGAGTGTTTTGAAATTATAAAAATAAATTTTCTGTAAATTAAATTAGCATTTTTTCATAGCCAAATAAAGTCTCTAATATCTGACTTGGAAATAATTGTAATATTTATATTACTAATGAAATCACTAAAAGGATGAGAATGGAATAACATGATTTTTCAAAATAGTGAAAAAATTGGATAATGTGCAGTTTGAAATTGTGACTTACCAACTCTGTCATATTTTAAAATTGTAAAAACAACAAAAACTACAACTGTCCAGTTTATTTTAACATATGAAAATACCTCTAGTACATGAAATTAATGATATTCATTTTAATATGTATACTCTCGGACACCTGGGTGGCTCAATGGGTTAAGCTTCTGCATTCGGCTCAAGGTCCTGGGATCGAGCCCCGCATCAGGCTCTCTGCTCAGCGGGGAGCCTGCTTCCCCCTCTGTCTCTGCCTGTCTCTCTGCCTACTTGTGATCTGTCTCTCTGTCAAATAAATAAAAAAAATCTTAAAATACACACACACACACACACACACACACACAAACACGTTTCTAAAAGTACATTAAATCATGGATAAGAAATATAGAAAAAATAGTAAAAACTGATTCAAGTGACCATGGAGGAGTATTTTTGTATTTGCCATTGTTCTTAAACTTTAATAAGAAACTGCTTCATTTCTACGATTTTTTAATAAATCTCTTATATGTCTGTTATCATTACAGAGAGTCATGAAGAGTGGGAATGAGACAGAAACCACAGATTTCATTCTCCTGGGTTTCTTCCCTGAATTTAAATACATCACAGCTATGGTCTCCATCATTCTCCTGATATACACGGCTGCCTTCACTGGCAACACTCTTCTGATCCTCCTCATTTGGTTTATTTCCATCTCCACACCCCCATGTACTTCCTTCTCAGTCAGCTCTCCTTAATGGATTTGACTTTGACCTCTAGCATTGTCCCCAAAATGGCATTCAACTTCTTCTCTGGATGGCAGAGCATATCATTCCTGGCTTGTGGGACTCAAATATTCTTCTCCCTGATGGTGGCCATTGCAGAATGCATCCTTATAACTCTCATGTGCTTTGATCGTTATGTGGCTATATGCGATCCTCTTCGATACCCAGTCATCATCAACCCTAAGGTTTGCTTGCAGATGATTGCCATGTCTTGGGCTGGAGGGGCACTTACTTCCCTGGGACACACTGCTTTTACCTTGCATTTTAACATCTGCAGCCCCAGAGAGATTCCCCACTTCTTCTGAGAAGTCATGGCGGTGCTTAGGATCGTCTGTGAGGATATCTCAGCCTATGAAAAGGCAGTGGTGATAACAAGCATCCTTGTTCTGCTGCTGCCCTTGTCTCTCATCTTGTCTTCCTATGTTCTCATCTTCCTTGCAGTACTCCGAATGAACTCCCCAGAAGGCAGGAACAAAGCTCTGGCCACCTGCTCCTCTCATCTCTGTGTGGTGGGTCTCTATTCTGGTCCAGGCATGTGCATCTACATGAGACCCGGTTCTGCCAAGACTCCAAGGTTGAGTCAGGGTCTCTTTCTGTTTGGAACTGTCCTCACTCTACTCCTAAACTCACTTGCCTACAGTCTTAGGAACAAGGAAGTTCTAAGTGCTCTGAAAAAGTTACTAGGGAGGTGTCAGTCCTTCAGGTAAATGGCAGAAATCTCACTGTCACCCATAGGCAAAATAGAGATACACCAGCAAAGGGACATTTTGTCAGTTGATTCATCATCATCATCATCATTATCCCTTCAAGATCCTGAAAAATTCAACTCACTTTACTGAGTTTATCTGCAGGGGAAAAAAATGTTTATCCTTTCCTTTCTCCATCTTAAAATTTCTTTCTGATTGTCCTACATTATGTGTTGATGCAGGACAAGGAACTGTGTACATCAATTCTCTTTATGATTCATGCTTGATGGTAATGTACACTTTAGTATTTCCAAGTTTCATGTTGATACCATAAAAAAAGATCAGTGTCTGTATCCCTAAAATGAAAAATAAAAAAATTGACAAGCACATAGATACCTCAGAATAATTCCCTGATAAAATTAATTAATGGGCATGATGATAAATCATCAGGAATCAGATAAATTTACAGTATTGCTTTGCTCCATATATCTAACAGGACTATTAATTCCTCTTACTCTTGTAAAAATAGTCTTCACTCTATGTCAGTGCTTCCAAAGAGTGGATTTCTGATCACTGGTGTTAAAATAATTTGCTGACTTCACAAAATATAGCGCTTTTGTTCTCATCTCAGATTAGCAGAATTAGAATCTGTTAAATTGGGCTCAGGGATCTGACCAGGAGACTGATTAGTGATTGTCATGCTTACCAAGGGTTGTAAGTCACGGAAGTAATTACTGACCTAATTTTCTAGACATGCTTGCTAGATAATTTCCCAGTCTTAAAGTTTCCAGATCTCTTTATAATGTATATAATATAATGGGTTAAGGTGGCTAGGAAAAACCAGTATTATTTTTAAGATAGTAAAAATAATAAACTTTATGTTTTGAATAATTCATAACTTAAAAATTTTGAAGACACAGTAATGAGAAAGTAAAAATAAATTTAAAAAGACTCAGATTTGTGATATAAAACAATGAATAATTGAAAATATTTATAACGATAAAATTTAAAGCATGAGGCATTATAGATGTTTCCAAAATGTTGATATTCTTCAAAAAATTGAAAATACACTATATAATAGAGAGACTGTGGACTCTGAGAAACAAACTGAGAGTTTGGAAGAGAGGAGGTTGGGAGGTTGGGTGAGCCCTGTGTTGTGTATTTAGGAGGGCACGTATTGCATGGAGCACTGGGTGTGGTGCATAAACAATGAATCTTGGAAAACTGAAAAGATAAAAGAAAAAAAAATGAACATTAGGAACTTATTACACATGCTTCTTTTTTTCTAAAAATGACTGAAATAGGGGTGCCTGGGTGGCTCAGGTGGATAAGTGTCTACCATTGGCTCAGGTCATGATTCCAGTGTCCTGGGAGCCTGCTAATCCTGCTGCTTGCTCTCTCTCTCTCTCTCTCTCTCTCTCTCTATATATATATATATATATATATATATCTGTTAAATAAATAAATAAATAAAATCATTTAAAATGACTGAAATAACATAAAACCAGTTTTCTAGTGAATAGAAACATTCAGAAGGAGCACTAACATTCTAACAACTTCTCCTTTAAATATCTCAGAAGCCATTAATTCATAGTGTATTACAGAGATACAAAGCTAAGTTCTGGAAAACTTAAAATCTTTATGTCAAATTCCAACTGTTTCAATAATATTAAACATGGCACCTTCAGAATTCCTAGAGGAATGGCTGACGGAATCCTTGAAACTGAGTCAAAATGTCACTTCACTGAAGAATAAAAATTATCTCTAAGCTATCTGAAATAAGAGCAGTGTGCCATTTAATGCATACTATCATGCAATGTTACCACTCAGTTGGTGGTGTCATAACACTATGGTACTCCAAAAGGAATCCACAGATAAGACTGTGTTTAGAAGATCACACTAGGAAAGAAAGGAGAAATACTCAGTGAGGGAAGATAGTCTGACTTGAAGAGTTTCTGTTGAACAATATGTGTTCATAAAGCATGTTATTTATGTTTGACTGTTTTAACTCCATATGTATGTGTTAAGTGTATGTTATGTATGTTACATGTGTGTTTTAGCTTCATATGTATTAACTTCATATATAACTCATGGAAGTGAACATTTTAACCCTGTGAAATTCATGGTGAATAGATTTCCAGATGGACTGGGAAGGCACTCACCTTGGAATTTACACTGTGTGTTTGTGACCCACTATTATTAGAGGGGCACCATTAAATACTGACTTAATCTTTTTTTTTTATATATATATTTCCTTTCAGCGTAACAGTATTTGTTTTTGCAACACACCCAGTGCTCCATGCAATACATGCCCTCCCTAATACCCATCACTTTGTTCCCCCAACCTCCCACCCCCAACCCCTTCAAGACCCTCAGGTTGTTTTTCAGAGTCCATAGTCTCTCATGGTTCACCTCCCCTTCCAATTTCCCTCAACTCCCTTCTCCTCTCCATCTCCCCATGTCCTCCATGTTATTTGTTATGCTCCACAAATAAGTGAAACCATATGATAATTGACTCTCTCTGCTTGACTTATTTCACTCAGCATAATCTCTTCCAGTTATATTTTAAAGGAAATAATTAAGTACATGATCATTCAGAAGAACAATGATCAATCCTAATTAAACCATGATTCTTTCATTTATTTCCATTTTCATAGTCATGATTTTAAATTGCGTTCTTCTAGTTTAACAGCTCTCCAGCATGCATATATTTTGTTGTAGAATGACCAAAAATGTCTTCTATATATAAATAAAATATGTATTTATTTATTTAAATTCAAATAGCTAAGTAATAGTAGGTACATCATTAGTATTTTTTTAATTTTTATTTATTTTTAAATTTATTTTTATTGTTCCAGAATTCATTGTTTATGTACCACACCCAGTGCTCCATGCAATACATGCCCTCCATAATACCCACAACCAGGCTTACCCAACCTACAAACCCCCAACCCTCCAAAACCCTCAAATTGTTTTTCAGAGTCCACAATCTCTCATGGTTTTCCTTCCCCTCCAATTTCCCAAAACTCCTTTCTACTCTCCATCTCCCCATTTCCTCCATGTTATTTCTTATGCTCTACAAATAAGTGAAACCCAATGATAATTGACTCTCTCTGCTTGACTTATTTCACTCAGCATAATCTTTTCCAGTCCCATCCATGCTGATACAAAAGCTGGGTATTCATCCTTTCTGATGTAGTCATAATACTCCATAGTATATATCAACCAAATCTTCCTTATCCATTCATCTGTTGAAGGGCATCTTTGCTCTTTCCATAGTTTGGCAACTGTGGATATTGCTGCTATGAACATAGGAGAACAGATGACCCTTCTTTTCATTACATCAGTATTTTGGGGGGTAAATACCCAGTGGTGCAATTGCAGGCTCATAGAGAAACTCTACTTTTAATTTAAGAAATCTCTACACTGTGTTCCAAAGTGGCTGCACCAACTTGCATTCCCACCAACAGTATAAGAGGGTTCTTCTTTCTCCACATCCTCTCCAATACATGTAGTATACTGTCTTGTTAATTTTAGCCATCCTAACTTGTATAAGGTGGTATCTCATTGTGGTTTTGATTTGAAACTCCCTGATGGCTAGTGATGATGAACGTTTTTTCACGTGTCTATTAGCCACTTGTATATCTCGTTTGGAGAAGTGTCTGTTCATGTGTACTGTCCATTTATTGACATAATTATCTGTTTTGTGTGTGTTGAGTTTGAGAAGTTCTTTGTAGATCCTGGGTATCAGCACTTTGTCTGTATTGTCATTTGTAAATATCTTCTCCCATTTTGTGAGTTGCCTGTTTGTTTTGTTGACTGTTTACTTTGCTGTGCAGAAGATTCTGATCTTGATTAAGTAAAAAAATTCATTTTCACTTTTGTTTCCTTTTGCCTTTGGAGACATATCTTGAAAGAAGTTGCTGTGGCCAGTGTCAAAGAGGTTACTGCTTATGTTCTCCTCTAGGATTCTGATGGATTCCTGCTTCACGTTGCTGATAATAATTTCTGATGAGTGTTTCTATTTCCTTGGTGTTAGTTGTGATCTCTCCCTTTTCATTCATAATTTTATTAATTCGAGCCTTCTCTCTTTTCTTTTGGATTAGTTTGGCCAATGGCTTATCACTCTTATCGATACTTTCAAAAAAGGAGCTTCTAATTTCATTGAGGCTTTCTAGTGTATCTCTAGTTTCTATCTCATTGATCTCTGCTCTAATCTTGATTATTTCCCTTTTTGTGTGTGGAGTTGGCTTAATTTGTTATTGATTCTCCAGTTCATTAAGGTGTAAATACAGCTGTTGTATTCTGGATTTTTCAATTTTTTTTTTTTTGAGGGAGGCTTGAAGGCTATATATTTCCCCCTTAGGACCAAATTATTGTATCCCATAGGTTCTGGACCAAAGGCTCCTAATTCTCATTGGTTTCCATGAATTGTGTAAGTTCTTCAATTGATCCAAGCATTCTTAATCAAGGTGGTTTTTAGCTTCAGGTGTTTGAATTCGTTCCAAACTTTTTCTTGTGGTTGAGCTCCTGTTTCAAAGCATTGTGATCTGAAAATATGCAGGTAATATTTTCAATCTTTTGGTATCTTGAGCCCTGATTTGTGACCCAATATGTGGTCTATTCTGGATAAGGTTCCATGTGCATTCAAAAAGAATGAGTATTCTGTTGTTTTAGGTAGAATGTTCTGTATATATTTATGAGGTCCATCTGGTGCAATGTGTCATTCAATGCTCTTATTTCTTTTTTGATTTTCTGCTTGGATGATCTGTCTATTACTGAGAGAGGTGTGTTAAGATCCCCTACTATTAATGTATTCATATCAAAATGACTTTTTATCTTGATTAACAGTTGTCTT
The DNA here is from genome assembly GCF_922984935.1 of Meles meles. NCBI lineage: Eukaryota > Metazoa > Chordata > Mammalia > Carnivora > Mustelidae > Meles > Meles meles. The sequence continues at coordinate 11,602,962 of NC_060068.1, forward strand.
ATGAAGCTGGCTGCTCCCATAGTGTGGCATAAATATTTACAACTGTTAGATATTTTTGGTGGATAAACCCTTTAAGAATGATGCAGTGTTCTTCTGTGTCTCTGACTATGGTCTTTAGTTTAAAGTCTAATTTATCCAATATTAGAATTGTTACCCCAGCCTTCTGTTGAGGCCCAATGGCATGAAAGATGCTTCTTCATCCCTTCACTTTCAGTCTGGATATATCCTTAGGATGTACCCTTATGAATGTGTCCTGTCATTTTATCCGATCTGCAACCCTGTGTCATTTTATGGGTGTACTTAGGCCATTTACATTGAGTGTGATTATTGAGAGATACATTTTTATTGACATCGTGTTACCTTTGAAGTCTTTTTTTCTATAGATTGTCTCCATATATTACTTTTCAGTGATATTCTTGTGTTTTTTCCTCTTTTATAGAACCCTCATTAATATTTCCTGCAGTGTCAGCTTGGTGGTCACATACTCTTTTAAACCTTACTGGTCTTGGAGGCCCTTTATCTCTCTATCCATTTTGAATGTCATATTGCTGGATAAGGTATTATTGGCTGCATTTTCTTCACATTTAGTGCCCTGAATATGTCTTGCTTGCCCTTTCTGGTTTGCCAGCTTTGTGTGCACAGGTCTGACTTTATTCTTATGGGCCTTTCTCTGTATGTAAGGAATTTCTTCTCCCTAGTCACTTTCAAGAGCTCCTCTCCAAATTTATGATTCATCATTTTCACAATCAGTAGTCTCAAGGTCTTTCTAGATTATCTGATCTTGGGGGTAGACCTTTCAGTCTTTAAGACATGAATGCTGGTTCCATTCTACAGATTGTGAAATTTTCATGGAGAATTTTTTCAAATATATCCTGTAGTTTCCTTTTTTCTCTGCCCCCCCCAAGGGATTCCAATAATTCTGACATTAGAATATTTGAACAGGGAGGCACTTGTCAAGAAAATAAACCACAGGAGTAATTTGGGCTCTTTTTATCCAGTAACACTGTCTGTGGGAGGGAGAGTGCAGCAACTCTCTGTTGTGACTTCAAAATAATTTGTTGTTTTCGAGATCCTTAATCTGTTCTTTGTCAGTTTCTAACAAGGATTTGACAGCACAAGTTCTCCGTTTAATCCAGCATCTCATTATTTAATCTATTTTTTCAGTTCATTTTTTTAATTTATTTTCAGCATAACAGTGTTCATTGTTTTTGTACCACACCCAGTTCTCCATGCAGTACGTGCCCTCCCTATTACCTAACACCTGGTTACTCAACCCCACACCCCCACACCCCTTCAAAACCCTCTGGTAGCTTTTCAAAGTCCATAGTCTCTCATGGTTCATCTCCTCTTCCAGTTTCCCTCAACTCACGCTCCTCTACATCTCCCCATGTCCTCCGTGTTCTTTGTTATGCTCCACAAATCAGTGAGACCACATGATACTTGACTCTCTCTGCTTGACTTATTTCGCTCAGCATAATCTCTTCCAGTCCCGTCCATGAGGCTACAAAAGTTGGGTATTCATCCTTTCTGATGGAGGCATAATACTCCATAGTGTAAATGTACCACACCGTGGCCATTGCTGCAATAAACATTGGGGTACAGATGGCTCTTCTTTTCACTACATCTGTATCTTTGGGGTAAAAACCCAGCAGTGCAATTGCAGGGTCATAGGGAAGCTCTATTTTTAATTTCTTCAGGAATCTCCACATTGTTTTCCAGAGTGGCTACACCAACTTGCATTCCCTCTAACAGTGTAAGAGGGTTCCCCTTTCTCCACAACCTCTCCAACACACGTTGTTTCCTGTCTTGCTAATTTTGGCCATTTTAACTGGTGTAAGGAGATATATCAATGAGGTTTTAATTAGAATCTCCCTGATGGCTAGTGATGATGAATATTTTTTCATGTGTCTGATAGCCATTTGTATGTCTTCATTGGAGAAGTGTCTGTTCATATCTTCTGCCCATTTTTTGATATGATTATCTGTTTTGTGTGTGTTGAGTTTGAGAAGTTCTTTATAGATCCTGGATATCAACCTTTGTCTGTACTGTCATTTGCAAATACCTTCTCCCATTCCGTGGGTTGCCTTTTTGTTTTGTTGACTGTTTCTCTTGCTATGCAGAAGCTTTTGATCTTGATGAAATCCCAAAAGTTCATTTTCGCTTTTGTTTCCTTTGTCTTTGGAGACATATCTTGAGAGAAGTTGCTGTGGCTGATATCGAAGAGGTTACTGCCTATGTTCTGCTCTAGTATTCTGATGGATTCCTGCCTCACATTGATGTCTTTTATCCATTTTGAGTTTATCTTTGTGTACGGTGTAAGAGAATGTTCGAGTTTCATTCTTCTACATATCGCTGTCCAGTTTTCCCAGAACCATTTATTGAAGAGACTGTCTTTTTTCCACTGTATATTTTTTCCTGTTTTGTCGAAGATTATTTGACCATAGAGCTGAGGGTCCATATCTGGGCTCTCCACTCTGTTCCACTGGTCAATGTGTCTGTTTTTATGCCAGTACCACGCTGTCTTGGTGATCACAGCTTTGTAGTAAAGCTTGAAATTGGGTAACATGATGCTGCCAGTTTTGTTTTTGTTTTTCAACATTTCCTTAGCAATTTGGGGTCTCTTCTGATTCCATACAAATTTTAAGATTATTTGCTCCAGCTCTTTGAAAAATACCGGTGGAATTTTGATCGAAATGGCATTAAAAGTATAGATTTCTCTAGGCAGTACAGACATTTTAACAATCTTTAATTTTCCAATCCAAGAGCATGGAATGGTCTTCCATCTTTTTGTGTCTTCTTCAATTTCTTTCATGAGTGTTCTGTAGTTCCACACGTATGGGTCCTTTACCTCTTTGGTTAGGTTTATTCCCAGGTATCTTATGTTTCTTGGTGCTATAGTAAATGGAATCGATTCTCTAATTTAACTTTCTGTATTTTCATTGCTCGTGTATAAGAAAGCCACTGATTTCTGTATATTGACTTTGTATCCTGCCACATTACTGAATTGCTGTATGACTTCTAAAAATTTGGGTGTGGAGTCTTTGGGCTTTTCCAGATAAAGAATTATGTCATGTGCAAAGAGAGAGAGTTTGACTTCCTCCTTGCCAATTTAGAAACCCTTTATTTCTCTTTGTTGTCTGATAGTCGTTGCTAGGACTTCTAATACTAAGTTGAACAGGAGTGGTGAGAGTGGGCATTCTTGTCGTGTTCCTGATCTCAACGGGAAGGCTGAAAGCTTTTTCCCATTGAGGATGATATTTGCTGTGGGTCTTTCATACATAGATTTTATGAAGTTCAGGAATGTTCCCTCTATCCCTATACTTTGAAGCATTTTAAACAGGAACGGATGCTGGATTTTGTCAAATGCTTTTTCTGCATGAATTGAGAGGACCATGTGGTTCTTCTCTCTTCTCTTATTGATTTGTTCTATCACATTGATTGATTTGCAAATGTTGAACCAACCTTGCAACCCAGGGATGAATCCCACCTAGTCATGGTGGATAATCTTTTTAATGTGCTGCTGGATCCTGTTTGCTAGGATCTTGTTGAGAATCTTAACATCTATATTCAACAGTGATATTGGTATGAAATACTTCTTTTTGGTAAGGTCTTTGCCTGGTTTGGGGATCAGGGTAATGCTGGCTTCCTAAAAAGAATCTGGAAGTTTTCCTTCTGCTTCAATTTTTTGGAACAGCTTCAGGATAATTGGTGTTATTTATTTTTGAAAGTTTGGTAGAATTCCCCAGGGAATCCATCAGGTCCTGGGCTCTTGTTTTTGGGGAGGATTTTGATCACTGCTTCAATCTCGTTACTAGATATCGGTCTATTCAGGTTGTCAATTTCTTCCTGGTTCAATTTTGGGAGTTTGCAGTTTTCCAGGAATGCATCCATTTCATCTAGGTTGCTTAGCTTATTAGCATATAACTGTTGGTAATAATTTCTGATGATTGTTTCTATTTCCTTGGTGTTCGTTGTGATCTCTCCCTTTTCATCCATCATTTTATTAATTTGGGCTTTCTCTCTTTTCTTTTGGATTAGTGTGGCCAATGGTTTATCAATCTTATTGATTCTTTCAAGAAACCAGCTTCTAGTTTCATTGATACATTCTACTGTATCTCTGATTTCTACCTCATTGATCTCTGCTCTAATCTTGATTATTTCCCTTCTTGTGTGTGGAGTTGTTTTGATTTGTTGTTGATTCTCCAGTTCTTGAAGGTGTAGAGACAGCTGGTGTATTCTGGATTTTTCAATGTTTTTGAGGGAGGCTTGGATGGCTATGTATTCCCCCCTCAGAACCGCCTTTGCTGTATCCCACTTGTTTTGGACCGAAGTGTCTTCATTCTTATTGTTTTCCATGAGTTATTTAAGTTCTGCTTTGATCTCCTGGTTAATCCAAGCATTCTTCAGCAAGGTGGTCTTTAGCTTCCAGGTGTTTGAGTTCCTTCTGAACTTTTCCTTGTGATTGAGTTCCAGTTTCAAAGCATTGTGATCTGAGAATATGCAGGGAATAATGTCAGTCTTTGGTATTGGTTGAGTCCTGCTTTTTTACCCAGTATGTGGTCTATTCTGGAGAAGGTTCCATGTGCACTTGAGAAGAATGAGTATTCTGTTGCTTTAGAGTGGAATGTTCTGTATATGTCTATGAGGTCCATCTGGTCCAATATTTCATTCAATGCTCTTATTTCTTTATTAATTTTCTGCTACGATGATCTGTCTATTTCTGAGAGAGGCGTATTAAGATCTCCTCCTATTATTGTATTCTTATCAATATGACTCTTTATCTTGATTAATAGTTTTCTTATGTAATTGGCTGCTCCCATATGTGGGGCATAGATAGTTACAATTGTTAGATCATCTTGGTGGACAGTCCCTTTAAGAATGATGTAGCGTCCTTCTGTATCTCTGACTACAGTCTTTAGTTTAAAATCTAATTTATCTGATATGAGAATTGCTACCCCGGCCTTCTTTTGAGGCCATTGGCATGAAAAATGCTTCTCCATCCCTTCACTTTCAGTCTGGGTGTATCCTTAGGTTCAAAATGGGTCTCTTGTAGACAACATATGGATGGTTCCTGTCTTTTTATACAATCTGCAACCCTGTGTCATTTTATGGGTGCATTTAGGCCCTTCACATTGAGAGTGATTATTGAGAGATACGTTTTGATTGACATCATGTTACCTTTGAAGTCTTTCTGTCTGTAGATTGTTTCTATATTTCTATTCAATGATATTCTTATTTTTTTTCTCTTTTATAGGACCCCCCCTTAATATGTCCTGCAGTGTCAGCTTGGTGGTTGTATAGTCTTTTAAGCCTTGCCAGTCTTGGAAACTCTTTATCTCTCCATCTATTTTGAATGTCAGTCTTGCTGGATAAAGTATTCTTGGCTACATGTTCTTCTCATTTAGCACTCTGAATATATTTTTCCAGCCCTTCCTGGCTTGCCAGGTGTCTGTGGAGAGGTCTGACTCTATTCTAATGGGCTTTCCTCTGTATGTAAGGAGCTTCTTTGTCCTAGCTGCTTTTAAGAGGGTCTGTCTTGAAACATAATTCCCCGTTTTAACTATAAGGTGTCGCAAGGACTTTTGAGAATCTAAAATCTTGGGGGGAAATCTCTCTGCCTCTAATACACGAATGTTGTTTCCATTTGTGAGTTTGGGAAAATTTTCATAGACAACTTGTTCCACTATATCTTCTAGACTTCTTTCTTTTTCCTCCCCTTTGGGGATTCTAATAATTCTGACATTGGAACGTTTCATGGCATCATTTATTTCCCTGATTCTGTGTTTGTGGCTTCTGAGCTGTTTGTTCCAGACTTCCTCCTGATCCTTTCTCTCTATCTGTTAGTCCTCCAGATCACTAATTCTATCTTCTGTCTAAGTTACCCTAGCTTTTAGAGAATTTAGATGAGATTGGAACTCATTGAGAGCATTTTGAATATCATCCCTGGTGGCTTTCATTTCTGCCCTAACATTGTGTACATCATCCCTGGTGGCTTTCAGCTCTGCCCTAATCAATTCCATTTGGTCATCCATGGCTTGCTCCAACTCAGCTATTGCCTGGATAATTAATAGCCTGAATTCATTTTCTGACATATTGTCTATTTCGATAGCCATTATCTCTGTTGCAGAAGGTCCATCCTCTGTATTTTTCTTCTGTTGGGTATTCCTCCTCCTAGTCATTTTGGAAAGAGATGACTGAACAGATGCAGCTGGATTTATCGATTGTGGTGCAGTCAAGGTGTACCCTGGAATGATTTGGTGCAATCAGGTTTCCCCACCCAAATGAGAGAAAAAAAGAAAAGAAAAAGAAATAGAGAAGAAGAAAGAAAAAAAAAGGAAAAGAATAAAGAAAAAAAAAAGAGAGAGAGAGGGAGATAGGAAAAAAAAAGGAAGATAAAAGAGAAGGCTCAGCCCAAATGGGCCACAAGGTAAGATTTATGAAGTATACAAACAAAAACAGACAAACAAAAAGACTGATAAAAGTATATGACAAGAGATAAAAATGTGTGTGTATATATATATATATATATATATATATATATATATATATGTAATATATATGCAAAAAAAGGGAAGAACCTCATCAGAAAGAACCCCAAGTGTAAGATTTATATACTATCAGGACAAACACAAATTCACAGAAACACTGGTGGAAGGAAAAATTGGGAGAGTGGTTATAAATTCTCAGTGTGGGTGAGGAAGTTTATTTTGATTTTTCCTGTATGTATATTGATGTTTTTGTTAAGGGACTCAACTTTCCTTAGTTACAGGGGGATTAGAATCTGGTTTGTCTATAAGGGTAGCATTGTTTGGGGAAAGGGGATTACCTTGAAGTTTAACTCTGTATGTATATTTGAAAATACAATTTAAAAAGAATAAACTAGACTAAACTAAGTTAAAATTTAAAAAATTAAAAAAATAGAAAAGAAAAAGAAAAACACGGGTGTATGTATCAGAAAGTTCAGGTTAGAAGGTTATTAAGGAATTTGATGTACTGGACATCTCAGTGTGATGGTAAATATGTTTAAAAATTATCTGTATGTATTAAAAAAAAAAGAACCAGAATATTGGTAAAGAGTTAAAAATAAAAGTTGTACTTATGAAGTAGTAGTGGTTATTCACTTGTAGTCTTCTTTTTTTTTAATTTTTTCTTCTCTCCTGGTTGGTTTTCTGGGGGAGGGGTCTTCCACGTGGGTTTTCAGACAATGATGTTCCCTGAGTTAGGTCCTCAGGCTCCCCTCAAGAGGGTGGGCTCTGAGGAAACTGTTTTTTTCTGGCTTTTGTTCTCTGGGGTTTTTATGTTCTTTCATCTGCTTTTTTTCTTGCCTTGACAGCTTTTGATGGTTTGGGTGGTTTAGAGGAGAACAAACTGCACCCCGACCTCCCTCTCAGAGAGAAGCCTCAGAATGCTCTGCAGAGCTGTGGCAGAGTTGGTTCTGAGTCACGGTCCCTGGGGATGCAGGAGCTCCTCGTTGTACCCAATACCAGGGCAGCGGTGGCTCTCTGGGCAGCTCCAGACCTCCAGAGAGGTTCCAAGCAGAGATCGCACACTGAGATTTTCCCGCTGTCCCAGACTGGGAATGTCTGGTTTTTCCAGATGCCAGAGCTCCAAGCTAGCACCTATGATCACCTCTCCCAGGGGAGGGTGTGGGACATGTGTGTTTCAGGATTGCTGTCTGGCCAGGCTCCCAGCCCAGCACGGGAGCCTGACCCCACTCATTCTTGGGCGCCCTGGTGGCTCCGGCGCGCTGGCGGCTCAGGTACCTAGACCTGATTTCTCTGCACCACTCTCTCTGGCTCAGCGCCAGGTAACGCTGTCCTGGGTCCGGGGACTTAGGTCCCTGTCCCTAACCTCCCCAACTCCCACTATTTCCCCCCAAGATCCTTTGCTCTTTTTTTTTTTTTTTGAGTGTTTTCAACCAGACTCCAAGTTACTGCTGGTCCCCAGACGCAGGGTATACTCTAGTATTGTGGTATTACTTTCCAATCGGTCACCTCTGGTGCCTCCCTCCCCTTTTTGTTTATCTTCTGTTATCAGTCCAATGTTCCCACTCTGCTTTACCTGCCACTGGCGTCTTCTGCTCCTGTAGAGATCCAGACATGTGTAATTCTGATCTCAGGCTGATTTCATGGGTGATCGGAGTTCTTTGGTAGGTAATCAGCTCACTTTAGGGTACAGGTTGAAATGGCACCTCCTCCTACTTCTCTACCATCTTGACTCCCTTCTCATTATTTAATCTTGGTGGGTAACAATGCAAAGATTAGCCTCAATGAGAAGTCAAACTTGTGATTTTCACAGCGGCCAAGCCAGGCATCCAAATTCTACCAAGGTTAGAGCTGCAATGAACACCACAAAAGAACCCTAAGTATTTCAGGCAGACTGAGCACAAATTACAGTGTTGGTAGTGATACTCATTGAAAATTAATACTAATGTGAGAACTTTTTGATTTTCTATTTTGATCTCATTGAGTCTGATACTACATTTATAATCCATGGAGAACAGAATTGTCTCCCCCTATACTTTTTCCCTGTATATATTTTCCATAAAGAATTTTTACATTCTAATATAATTCTCCGCTGCCCTTACAATAGTTATTCCTTTGATCTGACTTTCATAGAATTAGAATGCTCCCATTTCTTTGCAGAGAGTAAAAATTCCTGAAATGCAAGAAATAGAAAACTCTCTGTCTAGTGGGAATCAAATCTGTGCTTCCCCAGGTTTAAAAACATTTAAAGGAATCAGTATACTTTTGTAAAGACAGAATCCCATACATGTAAATGTTATGCATAAAAGTGTTTTTATTTTTTATTTATTTTTAACGTCTTAATTTAATTTTTTTTCAGTGTTCCAAGATTCGTTGTTTGTGCACCACAGCCATTGCTCCATGCAATAAATGCCTTCCTTAATACCCACCATCAGGTTAACACATCCCCACACACCTCCCCCTGCAAAATCCTCAGTTTGTTTCTCAGAGTCCAACATCTTATTAAAAAGAAAAACTGTTTATTGTTTTACAATAATAAATGAAAACTTTTAAGCTTCTCCAGTCAAACATGGTAAACAAATTTTTGTTGATCTTTTTTTGTTAGACAGTGAGTGCAAAACAACCTACGTGAGTATAAAATCTTGGAAGACCATCTAAATAATGTACAAGTAAATAAATTAATCTCACATATAAGTATCTTTTTACACACACACACACATACACACACACACACACACAGAGTTCCATACACGGATTCCAAATAATTTCAATTAAAAAACCAATGCCTTTGGGATCCTGGGTGGCTCAGTGGGTTAAAGCCTCTGCCTTCGGGTCAGGTCATGATGCCAGGGTCCTGGGATCGATCATTGGCCTCTGCGCCCTGGGGAGCCTGGGCTCTCCGCATTGGTCTCTCTGCTCTGCAGGCAGCCTGCTTCCTCTCTCTTTCTGCCTGCCTCTCTGCCTAGTTGTGATTTCTCTCTGTCAAATAAATAAAATATAAAATAAATATATAATTATATAATATTATATCAGATAATATATAAAAAATATAAAATGTAAAAAATTATTTTAAAATGCCTTAAACACATTTATACATACCTTTCTGTCCTCTAAAGAAAATAATCCATTCACTTATATGAAACATTCCCACAAACCAAACACATTCAATGAGATTGATCCTGATTTCTTCTGATTTCTGTCATTCTATCCCATATCCTTCTTTGCTCTCCTTAGTAATTGCTTTCCAGCATATCTTCTCCATTTCTTTCATCAACATTTCCATTGCTCTGGAAGAGTTTTTGATTCTTATTTTTTTAATATTTTATTTAATTGACAGAGAGATCACAAGAAGGCAGAGAGGTGGGCAGAGAGAGAGGAAGGAAAGCAGGCTCCCTGCTGAGCAGAGAGCCCGATGTGGGACTCGATCCCAGGACCCTGGGATCATGACCTGAGCTGAAGGCACAGGCTTTAATCCACTGAGCCACCGAGGTGCCCGATCTTATTTTTTTAAATGAGAATATGATCTATAGTTACTGTCTTTGTGAGATGAAGGATGACCATACCTTCTGTTCTCTAGATTTAGTTAATTACTCACAGATATATTCTGCTGTGATACCTTTGGACAAGAGCCATCCTTGCCTCCTTTTCACACAGTACCCTTGACCTGGAATTTCACTTACATTCACCAACATTCTACACAAATGATTATTTAATGCCAAACCCATGTTTAGAAATTTTATTCCCAATTCTCAATAAGGTTTTCTTCTTGGTATTCTCTTTATTTGCCTAAATAAGCAAAGATCTTTAATCTCTTTTTGTGGATTGGAAGTTATTTTTGGTATTAATTATACAGGTATTTAATTTCAGCAAAAGGTAAAAATAACTAGTTACATCATCTTGCCTGTGCAAGAGATTGTAGTTTGAGAGTAAGATACACTTGACCAATATTCAATAGGTTCCAACTATCTGTTTTTGACCCTAAGCTCACTTAATTTCTTGAATATACACTTCTGCATCTATAGTGTAAAGCAAAAACTATCTGTTACTTCTATTTTAGGAGTTGTCATTGATGCTCCAACTAGATAATGTTTGTAAACTGTCAGGTTATATATACTTTTAAATACACACACACACACACACACACACACACACACAAATTCAAATATATATATATACACACACATATATAATATTATATTATATATATTATATGTATTATATAAATACTATACATAGAGAGATATATCTCTATCTATCATCTATCTATATATATCTATATCGACTAAACCTCATTGGATAATTGCTTATTTCTCCCAAGTACATCTCTATCAATCACTCCTTGAACTATGCATGTCCTTCTTGTCATGCCAACTATACTGTACAATTAAAATGAGTGTTTACACTATCACTCAGTGAGTGAGTTTGACTATACTTTAATAGACCAACAAAATAAATCACAAACAAAAAACTTTACCTGGGCACATATCTGAATCCATACTACTTTACTGCCTCTTGGAGGAGAGTCATGATACAATATGTCTTTGCTTGTTCCTGGAAGTATCATATCTGATCTAGCAATCCAGAATTCCAATGATATTCATGTCCCATCCATGTGGCTCACTGAGCAATAACATTGGAATTTTTGTTCTTCATCTGGTCACTCCATCCAGTTTGGAATCTAAAAAAGAAGAGAGAGTTTCTGCCAAAAAATCTGCACTTCAAGGATCAGAATTAAGGTACAGCATGTTAGATTTCATTTACAATATCAACCAACTCATATGACAGTTAAAAAACACAACATTTACATGTGATGTCAGAATAGTGTAAGACGGTATCTCATACACCTGTCTGACATCACATTTCAATTATTATTATTATTATTATATGGTTTCATATGTGGAATATAAAAACACTGGATAGGATCATAGGGTAAGGCAGAGAAAATTAAATAAGAAGTCATCAAAGAGGGAGAAAAACCGTGAGAGACCCTTAACTATAGTCAACAAACTGAGGGTTGCTAGAGGGGATGATGATGGGGGATGGACATTAAGGAGGGTGCATGATGTGATCATCCTTAGTTGTTAAATACAACTGCTAAATTATTGAACACTACATCTGAAACTAAGGATGCACTATATGTTGACTATTTGAATTTAAGTTAAAATATTCTGTTTTTAATGTTGCTTATTCTTTTTTTTAATATTTTATTTACTTGACAGAGAGAAATCACAACTAGGCAGAGAGGCAGGCAGAGAGAGAGGAGGAAGCAGGATCCCTGCAGAGCACAGAGCCCGATGCGGGGCTCAATCCCAGGACCCTGGGATCATGACCTGAGATGAAGGCAGAGGCTTTAACCCACTGAGCCACCCAGGCGCCCAAGTTAAAATATTCTTTAAAAAGAAATGTGGTATCAGAATACCAAAATAGTGGTAAACTTAGAACAAAATTGAAAAAAAAAAAACAAGGTTACCAGCTGAAATGTGAAAGTATTTAATTAATTAGGTTTGGCACTGAATTATTTTAATATTGTAGAATATTTCACAAGAGGAGATCTTAGGTTCTAGACCAGTTGTTCTTAAATGTTTTAGCTAAGGAACAATGGATAGTCACTATTTAAAGAATGACAAAATAACAAAATCAGATTTTATTTTATTGGTGAAAATGTTGTCTTGTCGTTTAATATGGTGAATAGTAGAAATTGAATCCTACAAGTAAATTTCAGTATAATCAAAATACATGTATTAGCTTAAAAATAATTTGAAGTTTGCATTCTCCACTCAGTCAGGAGGCAGGATGGTATGCATCCTTTGCCTTTAGATATGAAATTCTAAACAAAACTGCCCAGCCAGGCCATATACAGCCTTAAGCTTTGGATTCTGTTTGCCCAATGCTGGCTTTCTGGATGACAGAGCATGCCTCTCATGTCTGATTTTTTTTTTCCCTAAAGTAAGTCTTTTGTTTAAGATGTAGTGAGAGCTTCTAGGAGGACAATGACTTAATTGAGCTCAAGATCAGGTTCCATAAAATTTTTTGTGAGCCTGTCTGTTCATACATATTTGGTTAATGAATGTTGATATGATTGGCAGATTTATTCCTAAACTTGCTAACTTGTTTCTTTTTTTTTTTTTTTTTTTTTTAGTTTATGTTTTCTATTTATTTATTTTTTTTTTCAGCGTAACAGTATTCATTCTTTTTGCACAACACCCAGTGCTCCATGCAAAACGTGCCCTCCCCATCACCCACCACCTGTTCCCCCAACCTCCCACCCCTGACCCTTCAAAACCCTCAGGTTGTTTTTCAGAGTCCATAGTCTCTTATGGTTCGCCTCCCCTCCCCAATGTCCATAGCCCCCTCCCCCTCTCCCAATCCCACCTCCCCCCAGCAACCCCCAGTTTGTTTTGTGAGATTAAGAGTCATTTATGGTTTGTCTCCCTCCCAATCCCATCTTGTTACTTGTTTCTTTTAATTGTTTTCAATTGGTATGGGGAAAAGGGCTAACAATTTCTCTCCTCAATACATCATTGGCTACTTCTGTGGTCTTCAAGTCACACACACATACACACACACTGTGGTAGACTTATAAGGAGTAGTAAAATTCATAGCATGAGCCAGTGTTGCTACTGATTGGAAAGTTTGCAATTGTGAAAAAAAAAACTAATGGATTATATAAAGTAACTGGTATGACTTAGTGTACTAAGATGGCTCCCTGAAGAAATAAATTGTTTTGGAGTTGATCATTTCTTAAGTTTTCATGCAAAGGAATCAAACTGGTATTCATTTTGATGGCTAAATTTAACTCTGAGAATCAAACACTATCAAAAATAATAAATGTTTAATTTTAAAAAGAAAATGTAGAGCATTTTAATCACCTGACATCTATTAAAGTGTCTACATCAGGGTGTATAAAGTATTTTATCAGATTTATAGACTCAGTTAATCAATTTGACATGACACAAAATGATGGCAATCATTCCACTACTGTCTGGGGTCACATGTTGAAAGCTTTATGGTTATCCAAAGTTATCCAAAGGTGTCAGTAAGTTTGGTTAGTTATGACTAAGACAGGTATGGAAGACAATGCATGTCTCTGTGTTGCTAAGAAAAGAATGTAACATAGTGTCCAGATGTTTTCCTGACTAAGCGCCCCATAACTTGGCCAGGACTAGCCTTCTCATAGTGTGGTCCATTTCACCAACATCAGAATAATTTGTGCTCATCTTGGAAATGCAGATTTCAGTAACTCACCCTAAGACTAACCATTGAATTTTCTGGGTATAGGGTCTGGAATCTGTATTTTAGCAAGCAACCCAAGTGGTTCTACTGAACAGTAATAACCGAGAGTCATGAATTAATGCTTAAGGTGGTTCAAAGATCCAAGTACAAAGAGTAGAGAAATGAAGTAGAAAGCCCCCTACTGGCTGAGGGACTCTTCCAACTACAGGACAAAAGTCATTGATTTTCACCAGAGCTTGTTAAAATTTTTGTCTGCATAAAATACTCCAAAAACTGATGGAAGATACTTCTTTCAGATTCCCATATCCCTTTTTCTGGAGGATCAAGCTGGCATAGATGCAAAGGTTAATTGGGTAGAAGCCATAAAATCCTTGAGGCAATTTCTTTATATTTCTCTCTATGTAAGTGAAATAAAATTTAATCTAACCTTACTTTAAAATACAGTAAGGATGTAAATCAAATTTTCAAGGTGTTCTTTTGATGGCTGAGTAACCAAATCTTTATCCTTGTATCTACTGATGGACACTTAGATTGCTTCCATATCTCGGTTATTTTAAGTAAATATACTGCAATAAAAATAAGGGTGCACACATATTTTCAATTCAGTGTTTTCATTTTCTGGTAATGTTCCATAGTGAGACTAGTGGGTTGTATGGTATTTCTAATTTCACTTTTTGAGGTACCTTTATATTGTCTTCCACAGTGGGTGCACCAACAAGTTACATGCTTGTCAAAACTGTGTGAGGATTTCTTTTCATTCACAACCTTGCCCACAAGTTGTTATTGCTTGACTTTTTTATGCTAGACATTCTGAAGGTGTAAGATGATAAGTCACTTTGGTTTTGATTTACCTTTCCCTGATGATACGGGATGATAAACATCTTTTCATATATCTGTTGGCCATATGTATATTTTCTTTGGAAAATATCTATTCAAGTTTTCTACCCAGGTAAATTCTACCAAACATTTGTTTGTTTTTATTTAAATTTAATTAATTTCAATTAAATTCAATTTTAATTAAATCCAATTAAATTCAATTTATAGTAAATTCAAATTCAATTAAAATTTTAATTAAATTCAATTAAATTTAAATTCAATTCAATTTTATTTAAATTCAATTCAAAATTTAAATTCAAATTTAAATTCAATTATTTAAATTCAATTAAATTCAATTTTATTTAAATTAAATTCGATTTATTTAAATTTAATTAAATTCAATTGATTCAAAAAATCAAAAATTAAATTCAACTATTTAAATTCAATTAACATAAAATGTGTAATTAGTTTCTGAGGTAGATTCAGTGATTCATCAGTCTTACATAATGCCCAATGTCACTATATCTCATGCCCTCCTTAATGTCCATCATCCAGTTACCCCACCACCAACTGTTCCCCTCCATCAACCCTCAGTTTTTTTTCCTGTGATTAGGAGTCTCTTATGGTTTATCTCCCTCTCTGATTTCATTTTGTTTTATTTTTCCCTCCCTTCCCATATGATCCTTCATTTTGCTTCTTAAATTCCACATATGAGTGAGATCATATAATGATTACTTTTCTCTGACTGGCTTATTTTGCTTAGAATAATATCCTCTAGTTTCATCCATGTTGTTCTAAATGGCAAGATTTCATTTTTTTATGGCTGAGTAGTATTCCATTATATATATCCCATTCCGTCATATATACACCACATCTTCTTTATTCATTCATCTGTTGATGGGCATCTGGTCTCTTTCCATAGTTGGCTGTTGTATATATTGTTGCTATAAACATTGGGGTGCAGGTGCCCCTTCAGTTCACTGCATTTGTATCTTTGGGGTAAATAGTAGTGAAATTGCTAGGTTATAGTGTAGTTCTATTTTCAACCTTTTGAGGGACCTCCATACTATTTTCCGGAGTGGCCAAACCAATTTGCATTCACACCAGCAGTGTAAGAGGGTTCCCCCTTCTCCACATACTCTCCAATATCTGTTGTTTCCTGAACTGGTTATTATTTTCCTATTATGACCTGTGTGAGGTGGTATCTCATTGTGGTTTTGATTTGTATTTATCTGATGCACAGTGATTTTGAGCATTTTTTCATGTGCCTGTTATTTCTATGTTATTTGTAGAAATGTCTGTTTGTGTCTTCTGCCCATTTCTTAATTGGATTATTTGTTCTTTGAGTGTGGAGTTTGATAAGGCCCCTGTAGATTTTGGATCCTAGCCCTTTATCTGATGAGATATTTGCATATATCTTCAGTCATTCCTTTAGTTGTCTTTGGTTTCTTTTGCTGTGCAAAAGGTTTTCATCTTGATGAAGTCCCAATAGTTCATTTTTGCCTTTGTTTCCTTGCCTTTGGATAGGTATTTAGCAAGAAATTACACAGCCAAGGTCACAGAGGTTGTTGCCTGTGTTCTCCTTTAGGATTTTGATGGATTACTGTCTCACACTGAGGTCTTTCACCCATTTTGAGTTTATTTTTGTGTGTGGTGTAAGAAAATTTCCCAGTTTCATTTTTCTGCATGTGGCTGTCCAATTCTTCCACCAACATTTCTTGAAGATATTTTCTTTTTTCAATTGGATATTCCTTACTGATTTCTCAAACATTAGTTGACCATAGAGTTGAGGGTCCATTTCTGGGGACTCTATTTTGTTCCATTGATCTATATGTCTGTTTTTGTGCCAGTACCATGCTGTCTTGATGATCACAGCTTTGTAGTAAAGTTTGAAGTCAGACATTGTGATGCCCCAAGGTTTGGTTTTCTTTTTCACCATTTGTCTGGAGATTCAGGGTCTTTTATGGTTCCATAGAAATTTTAGATTATTTATTTCAGCTCTGTGAATAAAGTTGATGATATTTTGATAGGGATTCTATTGAATATTTCGATTCCTAAAGGTAGCAGAGACATTTCAACAATGTTTGTTCTTGTAATCCATGAATGAGGAACTCCCCTCCCCATTTCTTTGTGTCTGCCTCAGTTTACTTCAGGAGTGTTCTGTAGTTTTCTGAGTACAGATCCTTTACCTCTTTGGTTAGGTGTATTCCTAGGTATCTTATGGATTTTTGAGCAATTGAAAATGGGATCAACTCCTGAATTTCTCATCTGTATCATTGTGAGTGTATAGAAATGCAACTGATTTCTGTGCATTGATTTTATGTCCTGTCACGTTGCTGGATTCCTGTAGCGTTCTAGCAATATTGGGGTGAAGTCTTTGGGGTTTTCCACAAAGAGTATCAGGACTTCTGCAAAGAGAGAGAATTTTACATTTATTTATTTATTTTTTTAAAATTTGTTTATTTACAGCATAACAGTGTTCATTGTTTTGGCATCACACTCAGTGCTCCATGCAGTACGTGCCCTCCCCATTACCCACCACCTGGCTCCTCAACCTGCCACCCCCCCCGCCCCTTCAAAACCCTCTCGTTGTTTTTCAGAGTCCATAGTCTCTCATGGTTCATCTCACCTTCCAGGTTCCCTCAACTCCCTCTCCTCTCCATCTCCCCATGTCCTCCATGTTATTTGTTATGCTCCACAAATAAGTGAGACCATATGATCCTTGACTCTCTCTGCTTGACTTATTTCACTCAGCATAATCTCTTCCAGTCCCATCCATGTTGCTACAAAAGTTGGGTATTCATCCTTTCTGATGGAGGCATAATACTCCATTGTGTATATGTACCACATCTTCCTTATCCATTCATCGGTTGAAGGGCATCTTGGTTCTTTCCACAGTTTGGTGACCGTAGCCATTGCTGCAATAAACATTGGGGTACAGATGGTCTAAAATTCTCCTTTTTGGTAGGGTCTTTGCCTGGTTTGGGGATCAGGGTAATGCTGGCTTCCTAAAAAGAGTCTGGAAGTTTTCCTTCTGCATCAATTTTTTGGAACAGCTTCAGGATAATTGGTGTTATTTCTTCTTTGAAAGTTTGGTAGAATTCCCCAGGAAATCCATCAGGTCCTGGGCTCTTGTTTTTTGGGAGGTTTTTGATCACTGCTTCAATCTCGTTACTAGATATCGGTCAATTCAGGTTGTCCATTTCTTCCTGGTTCAATTTTGGGAGTTTGTAGTTTTCCAGGAACGCATCCATTTCATCTAGGTTGCTTAGCTTATTGGCATATAACTGTTGGTAATAATTTCTGATGATTGTTTCTATTTCCTTGGTGTTAGTTGTGATCTCTCCCTTTTCATTCATAATTTTATTAATTTGGGCTTTCTCTTTTTTCATTTGGATTAGTGTGGGAAATGGTTTATTGATCTTATTGATTCTTTCAAAAACCAGCTTTTAGTTTCATTGATACATTCTACTGTATCTCTGGTTTCTACCTCATTGATCTCTGCTCTAATCTTGATTATTTCCCTTCTTGCATGTGGAGTTTGTTTGATTTGTTGTTGATTCTCCAGTTCTTCAAGGTGTAGAGACAGCTGGTGTATTCTGGATTTTTCAATGTTTTTGAGTAGGCTTGGATGGCTATGTATTTCCCCCTTAGAATTGCCTTTGCTGTATCCCACTTGTTTTGGACCGAAGTGTCTTCATTCTCATTGGTTTCCATGAATTGTTTAAGTTCATCTTTGATCTTTGATCTTTGATAGAGTATTCTTGGCTGCATGTTCTTCTCATTTAGTACTCAGAATATATTTTGCCAGCCCTTTCTGGCTTGCCAGTTCTCTGTGGAAAGGTCTGACGTTATTCTAATGGGCTTTCCTCTGTACATAAGGAGCTTTTTTGTCCTAGCTGCTTTTAAGAGGGTCTCTCTTGAAACATAATTCCTCATTCTAACTATAAGGTGTCGTGAGGACTTTCGAGAATTTAAAATCTTGGGAGGAAATCTCTCTGCCTCTAGTACATGAATGTTGTTTCCATTCGTGAGATTGGGAAAATTTTCATAGACAACTTCTTCCACTATATCTTCTAGACTTCTTTCTTTTTCCTCCCCTTCAGGGATTCCAATAATTCTGACGTTGGAACGTTTCATGGCATTGTTTATTTCCCTGATTCTGTTTTCGTGGCTTCTGAGCTGTTTGTTCCAGACTTCCTCCTGATCCTTTCTCTCTATCTGTTTGTCCTCCAGATCACTAATTCTATCTTCTGTCTCAGTTACCCTAGCTTTTAGAGAATTTAGATTAGATTGGAACTCATTGAGAGCATTTTGAACATCATCCCTGGTGGCTTTCAGTTCTGCCCTAACATTATGAACATCATCCCTGGTGGCTTTCAGTTCTGCCCTAATCAAGTCTGTTTGGTCATCCATAGCTTTCTCCAACCTAGCTATTGCCTGGATAATTGTTAGTCTGAATTCCTTTTCTGACATATTGTCTATGTCAATAGCCATTAGCTCTGTTGCAGAAGGGCCATCCTCTGTATTTTTCTTCTGTTGGGTATTCCTCCTCCTAGTCATTTTGGAAAGAGATGACTGAACAGATGCAGCTGGACTTATCGATTGTGGTGCAGTCAATGTGCACCCTGGAACGCTTCTGTGCAATCAGGATTCCCCACCCAAATGAGAGTAAAAAGAAAAGAAAAAGAAATAAAGAAGAAGAAAGAAAAAAAAAGGGAAAGAAAAAAAGGAAAAAAGAGAGAGAGAGAGAGAGATAGGAAAAAAAGGAAGATAAAAGAGAAGGCTCAGCCCAAATGGGCCATAAGGTAAGATTTATGAAGTATACAGACAAACAAAAAGAATGATAAAAGAACATGACAAGAGAAATATATATATATGCAAAAAAAAGGGAAGAACCTCATCAGAAAGAACCCCAAGTATAAGATTTATATATTATCAGGACAAACACAAATTCACAGAAACACTGGAGGAAGGAAAAATTGGGAGAGTGGTTATAAATTCTCAGTGTGGGTGAGGAAGTTTATTTTGATTCTTCCTGAAGGTATCTTGATGTTTTTGTTAAGGGACTCAACTTTCCTAAGTTACAGGGGTATTAGAAACTGGTTTTCCTATAGGGGTAGCATTGATTGGGAAAAGGGGATTACCTTGAAGTTTAACTCTATATGAATAGTAGAAAATAAAAATTAAAAAAGAATAAACTGGACTAAACTAAGTTAAAATTAAAAAAGAATTAAACAAATAGAAAAGCAAAAGTAAAACACGGGTGTATGTATCAAAAAGTTCAGGTTAGAAGGTTATTAAATAATTTGATGTACTGGTCATCTCAGTGTGGTGGTAAATAGGTTAAAAAATTATCTGTATGTATAAAAAAAAAAGAACCAGAATATTGGTAAAGAGTTAAAAATAAAAGTTGTATTTATGAAGTAGTGGTGGTTGTTCTCTTGTAGTCTTTTTTTTTTTTTCTTCCTTCCTGATTGGTTTTCTGGGGGAGGGGCCTGCCACGTGGGTTTTCAGACAGTGATGTTCCCTGAGTTATGTCCTCCCGCTCCCCTCAAGGGGGTGAGCTCTGAGGAAACTGTTTTTTTTCAGGCTTTTGTTCTCTGGGGGTTTTTATGTTCTTTCATCTGCTTTTTCTTGCCTTGACAGCTTTTGATGGTTTTTGGAGGTTTAGAGGAGAGCAAACTGCACCCCGACCTCCCTCTCAGAGAGAAGCCCCAGAATGTTTTGGAAAAGCTGCTGGCTGAGTCGGTTATGAGTCACTGTCCCTGGGGATGCAGGAGCTCCTCGTTGTACCCAAAACCAGGGCAGCGGTGGCTGTCTAGGCAGCTCCAGACCGCCAGAGAGGTTCCAAGCAGAGATCGCACACTGAGATTTTCCCGCTGTCCCGGGCTGGGAATGTCTGGTTTTTCCGGATGCAAGAGCTCCAGGCTAGTGCCTATGAGCATGTATCCCAAGGGAGGGTGTGGGACACGAGCGTTTCAGGATTGCCGTCTGGCCAGGCTCCCAGCCCCTCACGGGAGCCAGACCGCACTCGTTCTCGGGCGTGCTGGCATTCAGGCGCACTGGCGCCTCAGGGACAGAGACCTGATTTCTCCGCTGCACTTTCACTGGCTCAGCACCAGGGGAGGCTGTCCTAGGTCGGGGGGACTTAGGTCCCTGACCCTAACCGCCCAGGTTCCCACTATTACCCCCCCGGGATCCTTTGCTCTTTGTTTTTTGAGTGCTTTCAACCAGACTCCAAGTTAATGCTGGTTCCCAGACGCAGAGCACTCTCGTGTTGGGGTATTACTTTCCAATCGGTGACCTCTGGTGGCTCCCTCCCCCTTTTGTTTATCTTCCCATATCAGTCCGATGCTCCCAGTTTGCTTTACCTGCCACTGGCGTCTTCTGCTCCTGTAGAGATCCAGACGTGTATAATTCTGATCTCAGGCTGATTTCATGGGTGGTCGGAGTTCTTTGGTAGGTAATCAGCTCACTTTAGGGTACAGGTTGAAATGGTGCCTCCTCCTACTTCCCCGCCATCTTGACCGCCCCCCTTGCCTTTGCAATTTGATCAAAGATCAGTTTTCTGTATTCATGAGGGTCTTTTTCTGGGATCTGTATTCTGTTCCATCAATCTATTTTTTATTTATCAATATTACCCTCTCTTGATTACTGAATCTTTACAGTAAGTCTTGAAATCAGGTAACATCAGTCCTCCAAATTTATTCTTCACCTTCGGTATTGTGTTGGGTCTTCTGGCTCTTTTGCCTCTCTGTGCAACTTTAGAATAAGTTTATCAATATTCATAAAATAACTTGCTGGGATTTTGATTGGGATTGTACTGAATCCATAGATCAATTTGGGGATAATTGACACCTTGACAATATTAAGTCTTCCTATAAACTAATAAGGAATATCACTTCATTTGGTTAGCTCCACTTTAATATCACTTATCAAAATTTTACAGTTTTCCTCATATGGATCTTGTATATATTTTGATATACCTAAGTATTTCATTTTTCTTTGGATGGTAATGGAAATGTTACTGTGTTTCTAGTTTCAAATTTCACATGTTCATTGTTGGGACATAAGAAATCAATTGACTTTGGATATTAACTGTGTATTTTACACCCTTGCTTTAATAACTTACTGGGTCCAGGAGTTAGCTGACTGATTTTTTTCCAATGTTCTGCATAGACGATTGTGCCACTTGAAAAGAAAGAGAGAGAGAAAGAAAGAAAAATTATGTCTTCCTTCCAATTTGTAGACCTTTTTTCTTTTCTGCCTGAACGCATTAGCAAAACTTCCAGTATAATGTTGAAAACATGTGGTGAGATGGAACATCCTGTTATCCTTGTCTTTTATGTGATCTTCATGGGAGGATTTAGTTTCTCACCATTAAGTATGATGTTAACTGTGTATGTGTGTGGGTATGCACATATGTGTGTGTGTGTGTGTGTGTAGCATATGCATAAGCATATATAGCTGAATACATCACTACTATTATTTTTTTAACAAACCGTTATGTCAGATTAGTTAAAAATAAGTAAAAACGTTTTATTTTATCTTCACTTCTGTTTGATTTTTTTCCTTTCTCTATGTAGCTCTGATTTTCTTATCTGCATTATATTTCTTCTGTCTAAAGAATTTCTTTTAACATTTCTTGTAAGGCAAGTCTTCTGGCAAGAAATTTCCTTGGTTTTTGTTTGTCTAAGTTTTTATTTCTCCTTCACTTTTTTTTTCAAAATTTATTCATGTGACAGACAGAGATCACAAGCAGGCAGAGAAGTAGGCAGAGAGAGAGTGAGAGGGGGAAGCAGGATCCCCACTGAGCAGAGAGCCTGATGTGGGCTCGATCCCAGGAACATGGGATCATGACCTGAGCCGAAGGCAGAGGCTTTAACACACTGAGCCACTCAGGTGCCCCTCTCCTTCACTTTTTAATAAAATATTTGCAGGGTGCAGGATTCTAAGATGGCATTTTTTTCCCTCTCAGTACCTTAAATATTTCACTCCACTATCTTCTTGGTTTCTAAGAAGTCACATGTAATTATCTTGGCTTCTCTTTAGGTAAGGTGTCTTTTTCCTCTGGCTTCATTTTCTTTCTTTCTTTCTTTCTTTTTTTCTCCTTTTATTTTCTGTGATTTGAGAAGGATACACGTAGGTGTAGTCTGTTGGTATTTATCTTCCTTGGTGTTGTTAGGCTTCTTGGATCTGTGGTTTCGTGTATGACATTATTTGGGGGCAAATCTCAGTCATTGTTTCAAACATTTCTTCTCTTCCTTTCTCTTTTTGTTCTCCCTCCCACTGGGTATTCCAATGGGTATCCTCATTTTGCATATGTTACACATTTTATTCTTTTTTTAAAGATTTTATTCATTTATTTGACACAGAGCAAGGGATCACAAGTAAGCAGAGCAGCAGGCAGTGTGAGAGGGGGAAGCAGGTTCTCCACTGAGCAGAGAGCCCGATGCAGGGCTCGATCCCAGGACCCTGAGATCATGATCTGAGCTGAAGGCAGAGGCTTACCCCACTGAGCAACACAGGCACCTCCTCCCCCTTTTTTAAAAGATTTTATTTCTTTATTTGACAGAGAGAGAGAGAGATCACAAGTAGGCAAAGCAGCAGGGAGAGTGAGAGGGGGATATGTATGTAATACTTTTAAAATTCCCCATAGTCCTTAAAACTACATTCTGTTTCAGCCTCTGTTCTCTTTCCTTTTTGGTTTTCAGGTATTCAGTTAATATATCCTCTAGCTCAGAGAGTTTTTCTTCAGCCATATCTAATCTACTAATGAGCCCATCAAAACATTCTTTCTGTGTGTGTGAGTGTGTGTGTGTGTGTGTGTATGTGTGTGTGTGTGTCTGTTTTACCTCTAACATTTCTTTTTGTTCTTTCTTAGGATTTCCATCTTTCCACTTACATTGTCCATTTACTCTTGCATTGTCTACTTTATCCTATAGAGCCCTTCCTATATAACTCAAAGCTGTTTTAAATTCCCAGTCTGATAATGTAATGTCCCTGCCATGTCTGGAAGTGATGCATATGCTTTCTCTTCAAATTGTGTGTGTGTGTGAGGGGGGTTGTTTTGTTTCCTTTTTGTAATGCCTTATAACTCCATCTTGATACCTAGACATGCCATACTGGGTAAAAGGAACTGCAGTAAATAGGCCTTTAATAATGTGCTGGTGAGGTGTTGGAGAGGGAAAATATTCTATAGTGCTACTATGAGGTCTGTGTTTTAGTGTGCCTATGCTTCTGGACTTTGAACTTCACAAGGGTTTCATGGGGATTTTCTCCTCCCCCCTTAGCTGTGCTCCTGGGGGCTGGGTCTGCCTGCTCAGAGTCATACGCTGGCATGGTCAGTGGGTTGCCTGTCCCCTAGCAGATCTCTGCAAGCAGAGAAAGACACCTTCCCCACCTTGACACAGTCCAAGGATGCTCCTCTGAGCGCCTCCGCCCAAGGAGGGCCGCTGGGGGTTGGTCCGGTCATAGAGTGCCCTGTTTGGAGGGGGCAGGTCCAAGGCTGGGCAGGACATGGAGCACTCTGGTGATTTTGGCCTCAATGGCCTGCAGCCCATGGTGCCCAGCACTGTGGTGAATGTCCCCAAAGGGAGGGGGCCCGCAACACAAGGAGCCTGTCTCCCTGTCTGAGGGCGACAGCCTCCAGTGTTCCAGTGTCCTCGCCAGATCCACCAGCACCCTCAGGACATGACTGTGTAGCCTCCTCCTGGGTTGGGATTTGTGGGAAAGTCTTCTCCATGGAAACAATGTTCCTCCAGGAGAAGACTCTAGGGATGCAGTTGGGGCACTCCTCTTCTCTGACAGGCATGTCTCAGTGAGAAGCCCAGGAACCAAGAACATGAGGATGTTGAACAGTGCCCTGCCCAGACCACAGCCCCCATCTCCCCACGTATGCCCTCCATACTGCCACTACCCTGCAAGAGCTGGCTGTGTCAAGGATTTTTTTTAAGATATTTATTTATTTATTTATTTATTTATTTATTTGACAGATATAGATCACAAGTAGGAAGATAGGCAGGCGGAGAGAGGAGGGAGGAGTCTCCCAGCAGAGCAGAGAGCCCTACGTGGGTCTCAATCCCAGGTCCCTGGCATCATGACCTGAGCAAAGGCAGAGGCTTTAATCCACTGAGGCACCCAGGCACCCATGTCAAGGATTTAATGCTGGAGTCTTGTGTGGCCTGCTGTGTGAGTTCTGTGACCTTCCTGCCTTCCCTGCCCTCACAGCGCCAAGGCCAGAAGCTATTATGTTATCCCCAGGTTTCCCATCTAGGGTCTTTGAGTCTCTCTGAGAAGCCCTGCAAGCTCCCTCCCAATCTCCAGTTGCTGTGGTTCTTGTGGCAGGGATCCTCCTTCAGTCCAGGTGCATGTTGCAGGCACTGGGGCCTCGCCTCTCTTTGCACCACGCCTCCCCTAGGGCTCGCACCCTTGGGTGCCTCCAAGTTCCCCTGGCATTCGCTATCTGAGAATAAGGTCCCCTCCAAGTAGTCAGGGACCCTGGCATCATCCAGGGAGTGGTAGCAGGCACAAAGGAAGGTAGGAGGGCAGGTGGGCTGTGGCCCTGGGCCTCACAACTGGACACTGAGGCGCTGCCACTGGGCATCTTTTTTCTAGTGGGTCGGGCTGGGGGGAAGTTACTCCATCCACACCATGCTCCCGCCATGATTCTGGGGGCTCAAAGGTGGTGATCAGACTCACAGATGACCTTGGGATGCTTATGGTCCATCCACAGGCGCACGGAGGTTTGGTTTGGCTGGAACCCAGCTGCAGCAGGGCGTGGACTGCCGTGGAGGATCATGAGGGCCATGGAGGACCAGACACAAGGACCTTAGCCCTGTGGGGTCCCCTGGTACCATGGTGGGAGTGCTGGGTCAGAGAGGGCTGGGCCTGGGGCCGGGGGCATGGGGCAGCTGAAGCTCAAGAGACAACTTGGAGCATTCCCTACAGGTGCACAGAGCAGCCCTTTGGCATGCTGGTGCTTACTGGCCAGGTGTCTGGGAAAGGGTCCCCTGAGCAAGTGCACTTGGCCAGCCAAGAGTCAGGGCATCTGCCGCCCTGCTATGTGCAGACAGCAATTGGGACTTTCTGGCCCTTTCACTTCTCCTCCACTCCTTCCCCCAAGACCTTCTCCTATTTGCCCCCCCCCCCTTTATTCCCTGTGTCCTGGTGGTGCCCCTCCAGTTTCTCTGGAAGCACACTGAAATTAGAAGGATCATGGAACTCTTGCCTAAGAAATGTCTGGAGGTACTGGGTTTCTATAATGAGAACCTGGAGGGGCTGTGTGGGCCTTTTGATGGTCCAGACGTCACAGCCTTTCCTGAGTCTGCACACCAGGATCCTGGGTTGGCAAGAAGACATTTGAGGAGAGGTGAGATGCTGCTCTGAATATGGAAAGGAAAGGGTGTTCCCCAGGATCTTGACCATGTCCCGGGGCACCTAGGGATGCCTGTGAACTTGGTGATATATGGGCCTAAGTGCTGGCCAGTCTCTGATGTATTGAGGCTGTGGTGTGACCTTGTGGCTTTTCCCCTTCTGAGATGAGAATGCACGGATAGGGGTGTGTGTTTGTGTGTGTGTGTGTGTGTGTGTGTGTGAGAGAGAGAGAGAGAATTCACCAAGCTAGGGCCACATTCAGGAAGATAAATGAATGTTCAGAGTAATTGACATGGACTTTAAAGCATTTTTTTTTTAATTCTTGTAAACTTAAGGAATTGGGAAAAATGAAAGATTGATACTCCTGGGCAGTTTTCTTCCTTTACTAAGGGGAATTAAGCATACTGGCAGGACATTTGTGTAGCTTGATCATTTATCAAGAAGTACTTCTCCAATAAATGAAAGATTGCCTCACATCTTAAGCCGTTGTTCTTAAGATGCTGTCTTTCATTATATATCCTAATGGGCTGTCACATTATCACCACTCTGTCACTCTTTCTATTTCTGCTTCTATTTCTATTTCTATTTTTCTTTCTTTTCAAAGGAAATTTTGCTAATCTGGGTGTTCTGTCGCTTTTTAATACCTTTGGGGCCAAGACGAGAATGAATAATTTTTTTCTTTTGCTTTTAATATTTTCTTTCCATAAAAGTGCTCCTTGGTCATTTTAAATATTAGCAGCCATGCCTTGATTCCACTCCTCCATATTAAGAATAGAAATTAATGATAATATATATATATATATTTTTACAAACTGTAATTCATGCATCATTTCCATTTATACTCTTATGGACACTAGTCTTCAGGTAACCCAAATACTCAGCAGACTCATCTTATGTTCCCTCTTGACCTTTTGGCCTTTGGTAGTTTTCGTGAGTCATGAGACTTATTTCCTAAAAAGTCTACTATGTGATTATACTATATGTTGTAGTGTTAACTACCAAGGTGTAGATCAATGTTGTTTGAATTGCCAGTTTCAATCAAAATTATAAAAATTAAATGGAAAAATAAATCCTAACAAATTAGTAATGGTGAGAACAGTTTTGTATTACTTCTTTTCTCTGTTTCAAATATGTGTCTCTATTTTGGCTAGTGATGTAAAACATGTTTTTCTTCTGAATGGGCTTAATTTTTAAAGATAATTTTATTGGCCAGATCACTATATGGAGACAGTTCATCTGGCTTTTAGTCTGATACTATCTTGATGGTCTTGAGGAATCACTTGACTTGTTTCAGTTTCTTCCTTTGTAAATGGGAATCAAAGGGATACTGTTGCAGAATGTGCTTTGAAAAGTGCATGGATGACAATTACTTCTTTTTTTAAATTTTATTAATTTTTTTTGTTTATTTACAGCATAACAGTGTTCATTGTTTTGGCATCACACCCAGGGCTCCATGCAGTACGTGCCCAATTACTTCTTTTATTCTAAGATAACAAGGTGATGATTAATAGAAAAAGCAAAACAGCACCTTTCAAGCTCGTCATCCTGAGAGACTGTTAATCCAGTGGTACCGCCATTGCCTCTAAAGTAGTTTGTATTCCCCAAAATTACTGTTAAGGAGGCAATTGCATACAATGTTGTGAAATTTGGAGTGTGATCACCCAGTTTCAAGTCTTCACTGAGTTGGTCCTATTTTTCTGACCTTCATCTTCACCTTCAGTTTCCTATTTCTAAAATGAATATAACAGTAGTACCTATTATTCAAGATGGTTAGGAGCATTAACTGTGAAATGGAGTGAATACTGTAATAGAAAAAGCACTCAATAAGTATTAGCTCTTACTGTGTGTAGTTTCTCCATATTTGTGGTTCATACTTTTCTCCCACTTGTTCAAGCTAAAATATGGGTTTCATTTTTAACTCCTTCATTTGCTTACTCTATCACAACCATTAGAAAGGCCGGTCAACTATTACTTCACAACACAACTTTAATTTCTCCACTTCCTCTGTACTGCTGCCACTGTGGCCCAAGCGAGACCACCACCATCTCTCACTGATACCTTTCCAGAAGCTCTGTAACTTGTCTAACACCTTTCTTCCTCTTGCCTGGCCTGGTTTTCAATTGGTAGCACCAGAGTGATCTGTAAAAATGTACACTGATCAGACTTCTCCCTTCCTTAAAGTCCTATAGTGGCTTTCCATTATACTTAGATAAAAATCAGACGCCATTTCTTAGCCTTCTCTATTTCTCCCTTCTTACCTACCTTTTCCACCTTGTGTATTCTCCAGCCACATGGGCATTCCCTTGCATGTATCAGGTCTTCTGATTCATTCCTATTTTGAGGCCTTGGGTGTTGCTCCTCCCTCGGCTTCCGCCACAGGTCTTTGCAGTGTTGACTCTCTCATGTTCAGATATCTGGCCATCTCTGAGGCCTTCCTGACTACCTAAGTGGAAGTTGCTGCCCTCAGTCATGCCTTTGTTTGATTTTCATCTTAGCATTCATCCTTGCCTCTTTTCTTATTTACTTCTCATGTGACCTGAGCCCTTTGCCAGATTTTGAAAACCACGGGAATTGGGATATTATTTTCTGTATTGTTATTAATTTCTGTATGGTTGTAGGCTGCCTCTCTAGAGCTTAGGACAGTGCACCTATGAGGTACTCCGTAAATACTGCTTGAACAGGACAGTGAATAGGACAGATGTTCAGAGTGTTTGATTTAGACCAGAATCAGCAAATCTTTTCTTAAAGATTCCAGATAATAGATAATCTAGATTTGTAGACCATAAGGTCTCTATTGCAACTACCCACTTTGCCCTGGTAGTGCTATAGCAGCCACTGATATTATGTAAATGACTGGGCATAAGTTTGTTCCAATAAAACTGGGCTTGGAAGAATAGGAAGTGTGTCCCTGGTGTATAGTTTGCTCATCCCCTGCTTTAGAGCATTGCTGTTGACTAGAACTTTCTGTGTTGATGGTACTGCTCTTTATCTACAATATCCAGTCTGATAGCCACTAGCTACATGTGGTGTTGAGCACTTGATGTGTGGCTGGTACAAGTGAGGAACAAAAACATTCTGAGCAGCTTCACTGAGGTATAATTGACATACAGGAAAGTGTATATATTTAAGGTCAATAAATCTGTAAACTTTGGCACATATATATACTGATGAGACCATCACAGTCAAGAGAATGGTCATGCTTATAATGTCCCAACTTTTATGTCCCTTGCGAATCGCTTGGTTTTCTCCCCGTTCCAAGGCAACCACTGGTCTGTTTTCTGTCACTGTAGATTATTTTGCACATTGAGAATTATATATAAATAGAATCATACTATGTACTTTTTCTAACATCTTTATATCAATATAATTATTTTAGGATTCATCCATGTTTTTGCATCTATCAGTGGTTCCTTTCAATGCTGAGTAGTATTCAATTATGCAGAGAAGCCACAGCTTGTTTATCCATTCAGCTAGTAGTAAATATTTGCATTGTTTCCACATTTTGACTACTACAGATAAAGTTGCTTTGAACATTTGTATATAGGTCTTCGTTTGGACCTATGCTCTCATTTCTTTTTGGTATACACCTAGAGGTTGAATGACAGGGTCATATTTTAGCTGTATATTTAACTTTTGAAGAAGCTATCCAGTTGTTTTCCAAAGTGGTTTTACATTCATTCCAACAGTAGTGTAAGGTCCCATTTCTCCACATCTTCACTCACACTTACTATCTTTTTGATTATAGCCATCTTAGAAGGAATAATATGGTATTTCACTGTGGCTTTGATTTGCCTTTTCCTAATGACCATGATGGTGAGCATCTTTTTATGTGCTTATCGTCCATGTGTTATGTTGAGTGAAGTTCGTATTCAAAGATTTTTCCCAAAATGAGTTGGATTTTTAGTGTTTGTATTATTGAGTTTTGAGGGTTATTTGTATATTCTGATTCAAGTTCCTTATCATATATGTGATCTATGAATATTTCTCCCATTATGTGGCTGGCCATTTTGTTCCTTTTTTTCTAAGACTTCATTTATTTATTTGACAGACAGATCACAGGTAGGCCGAGAGGGAATCAGAGAGAAAGGGGGAAACAGTCTCCCCTCTGAACAAAGAGCCTGATGCAGGGCTGGAACCCAGGATCCTGAGATCATGACCTGAGCCAAAGGCAGAGGCTTAACCCACTGAGCCACCCAGGCACCCCATCCATTTTATTCTTTTAACAGTGTTTTTCAAAGAACAATGTTCTCAATTTTGTTGATATCCAATTCATCATTCTTTCTGTAATTATATTTAATTATAATTTATCTGAATTTAAATTTAAGTTGCCATAATTGTCTATTGGATACTAGTCTGGACAGCAGAGGTTGAGAGAAAGAGACAAATGCGATATTAACAAGGATTAATAAATGGTGATAACTATTATTAAAAGAGCAAACATGGATATAGATCAAGGTCACTCTGGCATTAAGGTTTCCGGGAAGACCTCTTTTAAGTGAGTCCTTCCTCTTTCATGGGTTACAAGATGCTGTAAAAAGATTTCAAGCAGTAGGAGCAATTATTCAAAACCAGTAGGAGTAATTATTCAAGGATCCTGTGGTAGGAAAGGACATGATGTGTTTGAGGAGCCAGTGTGTAGAGGCTGTATAAGAAGCTATTCTCTTTATTTTATAGCCACATTTAGTATTTTCATCTGAAGCATAATCATCTGACTGGTTCATCCAAATTCACTAGTCAGATGATTTTGATTATTTCTAGAAATCAAGGATTTTCTGCCACTTACACTCTTCAGAATAATGCACAATAGATTTATCTAGTAATGTGTAAAAATATGGATCTAAAAGATAATAGGAACGTAAAGATAATGCTTCTGGATAATGCATTCTGGATATAATCCTGGATTAATCCTTCTGGATAAGGCGTCCTTGAGGATATCCACACTTGGATAGAACAGTTTTTATAGAATGAAATGGAAAGACATATTAGAGTAATTTCGGTTAGGGATGATTTCTGTCATACTCAGTCACTGTGACCCTTTTGTTTCCCATAGTAATTGAAAACTCCTTGAATAAGATGGGTGTTGGGTTGGGAAAGAAAGACTTAAAGACACAGACAGTCAGTTGGAGCAATGGGATTTTAAAATAGCTGCAACATATTAAAATGTAGCAGCTGTTGTTGACCACTTCATTCTGTCTCATCTTTCTGCATTCTCTGGGTCCAAATCCGTTTATAGCAGCTCATGGCACAAAACCCTCGAGAGACAACTTTGACCACCTGTGTGTCATATGCTGGGATTTGAAGGAAACATCTTGGTGAGTAAGCTTTAATTATACTCTGTAATACTGAGAAAATATTATGCCTGTGGATAAACCAATATTTTCCTGAATTCTGTTCTTGTGTTATTCACAAAGTGACTTGATAAAATCAGGCCCATTTTTTGTTTTGTCTCAGAGGAGTCTGAAATGAATAAAATCTGAATCAGATTAATCAGAAATAGCCTCTGTTCTCTCTGGTGTGATCTCCACACTTGTGAGTGTACTCTGTTTCTTTGTCTGTAAAATGGTGGTCAGAAACCATATCTCAAATAGTTCACAAGTAGTTTGTTATGGGTCAGAAGAAGAAAGTATTCTCTGCACTTTCAGGTACAGAAGCCAATTAGTTATGTTTTACCACGTGAAAGGAGGTGTAAAGCAATAAAAAGAGTTTTATTTCTTTGAATTTGATAAGGGGACATTGACATGCAAAAGAATGGATGCTATCTGTCTCACTCAGCTCTTGCTGCCATAACAAAATACCCTGAATTGGGTGGTTTAAACATCAGTCATTGATCCCTAACACTTCTGGAGGCTGTGGATGCCTAAGATCTGGGTGCAAACCAGTTCAGTTCCTGGTTGAGGGTTCCCTTGGCTTGTGGTTGGCCATCTTCTTCTGTGTCTCCATGGGAGTGGGAGAAGACCAGGGAATGGAGAAGAGAGGGAGAGAGGTGGAGATGGAACTCGATAACTCTGTTCTCTTCTTATAAAGGCACTAATCCCATCCTAGGGGACTTCACTTTCATGACCTCATCCAAACCTAAATCAACTCCCAAAGACTCCTGCCTCCTAATGCCATGCATTGGAAATTAGACCTTCAGCACATGACTTTAGGTGGGACACAGGCATCAGTCCATAGCACTATACTTTCAAGTAGTCATCTTTGAAGGAAAGAAATAACAAATAACATAGAGACTTGAACAGAAAGATAAGAATTTCATGTTTATAATTTACGGGATAATAACAGGAAATTTTAAAACCTCGTTAGGTGAATACCTAACTACATATAATACACATCAATTAGATGAGGTAAGTATTATTAACTTATTTCTAAAGAAGAAGAGATTGAGCCCTGCCAAGAACAATTGTAGCAAGCAGTAAAGCTAGAATTTGGACCAGATCTCCCAACTCTGTTTCTTTTTCTAACTAGATTATAGATGCTTTTGTTGCTATTTATGACATCAGGTATAGAAGAGAATAGGTATGTTTTCCATACCTATTGAGAAAAGCACATATGAGAGGTTTTTCTCCTGAGAGGAAATTTTCTTCTTTGGGCAGCAGAACCTCTACTTTCTCCTTCTACCATTGAATGTTATGTTCACTCCTGCCATTCATTAGGTAAATTTTAGGTAACTGCTTTAGTCAGGGTTCTCTAGAGAAAGAGACCAATGACAGTCCTGTGATCTGCCGAGTGTACATTGAAGACCCAGGAAACCTGGTAGTTCAATTCATGTCCATCATTCCCTAAGGCAAGATGAGATGAGATGTCCCAGCTCAATAGTGAGGCAGGAAAAAAAGGGGGGGGGGCAAATTTCTCCTTCCTCTACTCTGTTCTGTGAAGGCCCTCAAGAGGATGGACTGATGCCCACTCACTTTGAGAAGGATCATCTGTCCTATTGAATCCAGTGATATAAATGGCAATCTCATCTAGAAATACCTCACAGACACACCTAGAAATGTTTCATCCGGGCACCTTGTGGGCAGTCAACTTGGCCAATAAAATTAATCATCACAGTAAATATTAACTAATAGTGACAATAAAATACGCAAATTCTAGGTGATTACCTTGGAAATGGTTGATTTTTATGCCTTGGTATCTGTCATTATCAGAAGTGTTATACAAGGCACTCATCATCCTTCTGGTGTTCCTTAGCCATGTCTGCTTTCTAGGCTGGTATCTCAGTCTTACTTGCTGTCGGAAAGCTTGGCATCTTCCACAAACTTAGAGAATTGTATTTCAGAGCTACATGTGGGGGCTTTGAATTCTGTGCCTCTATGGACAGTCACATGATTGGCACTTCCAGTTGAAACTCTCTGAATTCAGAAAACATTTTATGTCATGAATCTTGAGTATAGGGAAAAACTCTTGCATCCCTAGTTATATTTACTTACAATGTGAATACAACTGTGTTTTAACAGGGCAAAGAAAAATTAATTTATGACTCTAACATTCATGTGTTAGAAGAGAACGAATTTTTTCTTAAGATTTTATTTATTTGACAGATAGACAGACAGCGGGAGAGGGAACAAAAGCTGGGGGAATGGGAGAATGAGAAGCAGGCTATCTGTAGAGCCAGGAGCACAATGTGGGGCTTCATCCTAGGACCCTGAGATCATGACCAGTGCTGAAGGCAGATGCTTAACCACTGAACCAAGCAGACACAACTAAATTGTATTTTTTATTAAAAAAAGACATAAGGACAATCATATGTTTACACATTTGTATAAAAAATTAGTGATCAGTTTAAAGTAAATAGTTAAAATAGAGTAACTGTAACTCAGAGACTGAAAATTCACAAGTCATATATACTAAATAGTGCAGTTGTTGCTCTTGCTTCCAAGGGAAGATGGCTGTGGAACAATCTGTCACTCTTTGTGATTTCTCTTTGTCCCAGGTTTTGACTCTGGGAAAGGTCTGCAGAACAAAAGTTGGACAATATCCAGAAGCAATCCTCCAATTCCCCACAGTGTTCTGTAAACTGGGAGAGGTGACACAACTTGATGGCACTTATAGTAAAGGAGACTATAGTCCTGAGGTGTCTGAATCCTTTCAAAGTTCTTATCCTGCCATCCAGGACATGGTGGTTGTTCTTTTCAAAGTAAAGACATCTTTAGAACCACATAACATCTTAACAGAAATATGTGATTATAAAGCTTGCCTTCCTAGAACTTATTAGTATCTGAAAATATACTAGATTTCAGTTTAAATTGCCACTAATGCAGGTTTGTAAACTATAAAATATCACAGAAATATCTGGATATATTACTAACACCAAAATTGTGTGTGTACACACACACACACACACACACACACACATACTGGGCTCGGAAGTATATGTATATATATATATATATACAATCCTATGTTACATATATTTTCACATTTATTGTTTTATTTCAAAATGTTTGTCTCATAGAAAGAGGAAAGACAGTCAAAAGTCAAAGTATTTCTTTCTTAATCTCAGAAAAGTATTTATAAACTTTTACAACGGTCTGGTGTGGTGACATTTTTGTTAATGAAATGTTCACATTGATTCTGGTTAGGATGTTTATGAATAAATAGAGGATCACACACATCCCAGACCAAAATGACAGTAGTGAGAAGCTTCAGCTCACCCAGCCATCAAAATCTGGTTGTGATAATAGGATGCAGAAGCAAGGTGCAAGCTTAAAACTAATTTTCTTGTTTCCTTGCAGAGCCAGTGTCCCTGAGGTATGTCTCCACAAATTAAATATTACACAAGTTTTGGGAAGACAAGAAAGAAGCAGCTTATTGTTAACAAAATTGAATAGACAGTCACAAAATGATAAATGCTTAAATCTGAATAAGCAAATTCATAAATTTCATTACTTTTTTTCTAGCCTTGAAACTTGAACTCTACAAAAAATAAAAACATATGATGTAAAATTACACACAAATGATGCATATGAATGTACAAAGGAGCTTTATTTTTAATCTCAAAATTGTCAAAAGCCCTACCAGTAGGTAAAAGGGATAACAAAATTGTGGTATACCCACACTGTAGAATACTGCTCAGCAATAAAATGTAACATGGCATATTTATATGAAATTCTCAGAAACCCAAACTAACCTATACTGACCCCAAACAGATCACTGATCACCTGAGGACAGGTTGGTAGGGCAGCAAGAAAGAATGAATCAAAAAGGCACATGGGGAAACTTTTGGAATTATGAAAACGTTCATTATCTTGATTGTTGTGGTGGGTTCATGAACATAATGCATAAAATTCATCAAACTGCATATTTTAAATATGAGTACTTTACTGTCCACAATTATACTAGAATAAATCCTTAAAAATCCTTAAAAAAACAAACAAAGATTGATGAAATAAAAAATGAACACACAATGGTGAAAAGCAACCAAACCAACCAAACCAAAAGCTAGTTTGTTGAAAAGAACTAATAATAATAAATGAAACTGATTCATCCATAGACTGATCTAGGAAGAAAAAAGAATTCAGAAATTACTGATATCCAAAATAAAAGAATAAATGAAAGCAATAACTAAAATGATAGTTCATATATATACTAAACTCATAAAAAAT
The DNA here is from genome assembly GCF_922984935.1 of Meles meles. Classification (NCBI taxonomy): domain Eukaryota; kingdom Metazoa; phylum Chordata; class Mammalia; order Carnivora; family Mustelidae; genus Meles; species Meles meles. The sequence goes on from NC_060068.1 coordinate 11,638,474, forward strand.
ATTATGAATAACTTTGTGGTGATTAAGTTGACAACTGGGATGAAGTGTGCACATTCCTTGAAATAAACTAATTACCAACACTAACTCAAGAAGGAGTGTTTTATTCCTGTTAAAGAATTAAAATCATAGTTTAAAACTGTTCCGGAAAAGAAACCCCTCAAAACTTAGATCACTTTTCTAGTGAATTCAACAAAGCATTTTAGGAGGAAATACTGGAATTCCCTATATGCCCTTCTGGAAGGAAGAGGGAACACCCCCCCAGCTCAATATATGAGTCCACCATTATCCTAGTGCCAAGACCAAACATAGACAGGACAGGAAAACTGCAACCCTATCCCTAATGTGTATGGACTGCAAATACTTAATAAACCCACACATAATGCTACTCTAACTGTAAGAAAACATCAGACAAACCCAAATGAAGGTCATTCTACTAAATGCCTCAAAATTGTCATGGTCATCAAAAATAGGAAAGGTCTGAACAGCTGTCATACTGTAGAGGAGCTTAAGGAAGATATAATGACTGAATCTAATATTGTACTTGGGATAAAATCTAGAGATAGAAAAAGGACATTAGGTAAAAATCTGGTAATTACAGTCTTCAGTCAATAACAATGTATTAATGCTGGTTCATTAGTTGTGACAATTGTGTTACAGTATTTTAAGATGTTTATAAGGTATACTGGTAGATGGTACTCAGAAACTCTACAAATGTTTTGCAACTTTCCTGTATATCTGAATCTATTCTAAAATAAACATTTAAAAATAAATGTTCATTTTTTAATAAATGTTCATTTTTTTCAAAATTTTATTTATTTGTTTGACAGAGAGAGATCACAAGTAGGTAGAGAGGCAGGCGAAGAGAGAGGGGAAGAAGACACCCTTGTGAGCAGAGAACCCGAGGTGGGGCTCAATCCCAGGACCCTGGGATCATGACCTGAGCCAAAGGGAGAGGCTTTAACCCACTGAGCCACCCAGGCACCCATAAAAGTTTATTTAAAAAAAAAATCACTCTAGTTAATTTAGTTAATACTAAAAAAAGAAAGCAGCAAGAACATATGATAATTCCAAAGTTGCAAGAGACATATTTGTCAAAATTCAACACCCATACCAGACAAAACCCTACAAAACTAAAAAGACAATTCCTCAATTTAATACTGGACATCTACAGAAAAACTCTATAGCTGGCTATAGAGATCACAAGTTGGTAGAGAGGCAGGCGAAGAGAGAGGGGAAAGAAGACACCCCTGTGAGCAGAGAACCCAAGGTGGGGCTCAATCCCAGGACCCTGGGATCATGACTTGAGCCAAAGGGAGAGGTTTTAACCCACTGAGCCACCCAGGCATCCCTAAAAGTTTATTTAAAAAACAAAATCACTCTAGTTGATTTAGTTAACACTAAAAAAAGAAAGCAGCAAGAACATATGATAATTCCAAAGTTGCAAGAGACATATTTGTCAAAATTCAACACCCATACCAGACAAAACCCTACAAAACTAAAAAGACAATTGCTCAATTTAATACTGGACATCTACAGAAAAACTCTATAGCCAGCTAACATCATACATTATGGTGGAAGATTATTTTCCTGTCTAAACTGAGGAACGAAAAAAGTTAAGTCTCTTCACACCGATTCTATTAAACAATATAGTGGAGGTTCTAGCTAGTACATTAAAGTAAGAAAAGAAAAGGAAAATTGAACAGGTCAGAATGGAAGAAGTAAAACTGACTTTATTCATAAAGGAAATGAATGTGTACATAGAATACTCTGAGAAATCTACATGAAACTAAAAGCGCTTTTTAAAGAAAACTAACAAGTGAATTTAGAAAGATCAAAGATTAAAGGTCAATAAAAAATGTCTCAGTTGTATTTCTACATATTAGCAATTATCAAATGGAACATGCAATAAAAAGTTTCAATATCAACAAAAAAACATGAGCATCTTATTAGAAAGTTCAGTAAGGAAATATGATGTTATTGGCAAGAATAGACATATAGAGTGATGGAAGAGAATGGAATTCAGAAGTAGACCTATACAAATATGGTGAGCTGGTTTTGGACAAAGTTTCCAGAAGGAAGACAGACCCTATTTATCCAATTGGCAAAAGAAACTCTACACAGTCATTGGTATTGCAACAACTGGATATCTGTAAGGATAAACAATAAACCTCTACCTTTACTTTATGCCATACACAAAAATGAAATCCAATCTATCATAGTCTTAGTACAGAAGAAAACATAGAATACTATATGTGGAGCTTTCAAATACTCAAATATTTCTTATTTAAGGCACAGACATACAAGCTATGAAAGAGAAATCTTGTCCAATTGGACTTTATCATAACTAAAAATTTTTATTCCTCAAAAACAAGTACTAAAGAAAATGAAAAGACAGATTTAGAGGAAATATTTTCACTATATACATCTGTCAAAGGACCTATATATTCAGAATATGGAAAGAACTCATATAATTCGCTAGGTTGGCATGTAAAGAAATGCACAAAAATTCACTACACAAAGGAAATGGGCAATGATTACATGAGATGATGTCCAGTATCTTAGTCTTCAGGAAATGCCAATGAAGACTGCACTGAGATACCACTATATACCCAATAGAAAGCATATATATATATATATATATATATATATATATATATATATATTTTAATTGTCATTCATTTACTAAGTTTTGGCCAAAATGGGGAACAACTGGAGATCTCATGCATTGTTGGTGGGTATGCAAAATAGTATGAACACCTTAGAATATTGTCTGACAGTTTATTTTAAAGGTACAGAAACACTTACTATAGGATCCAATAATTTAACTCTGTTGCATTTACCCAAAAGAGTGAAAACAGAAAAGACTTGGATACAAACATTCACTGCAGTTTCCTTCATAATAGCCCTAAAGTGAAAACAACTCAAATGTCTATTGACAGGCAAATGAAGAAGCTAACTGTGGTATATCCACAAATGGCATACTGCCTGGAAATAAAAAGGAACAAACTTCTGATGCATGTAACATGGAAGAATTTCAGACACATTCTACTGAGCCAAGGGAGACCGAGACAAAAAACAAAAATCGGACAAAAGAAAAATATTTCCACTTGATAAAAAGTAGAACTATCCTGAGCTTTATGGACCTCACAATCTAGGTTTCAAACTAATCGATTAAGAAGAAGAAATTGACATGCGCACAACTGAAGTGGAAAACAATACACAGCTCTCTTAGTGAGGGATAGAAGAGGACAAAATATTAAGAAGGGACTGATGAGGGGCGCCTGGGTGGCTCAGTGGTTTAAGCCTCTGCCTTCGGCTCAGGTCATGATCCCAGAGTCCTGGGATCGAGTCCCGCGTTGGGCTCTCTGCTTGGCGGGGAGCCTGCTTCCTCCTCTCTCTCTCTGCTTGCCTCTCTGCCTACTTGTGATCTCTCTCTGTCAAATAAATAAATAAAATCTTAAAAAAAAAAGGGACTGATGATTCACATAACTGATAACATCTTTTTCAACATACATGTCATACTTCCAAATATCTGATTTTGCAACAAGTCATAAAGAAAAGTCATAAATCATATAACATACAATTATATTCCCGGGCAGAGGCCAGAAACTTAGATGGTAACATTAAAAATTACAGTAAACATTGGGGAGGGTATGTGCTATGGTGAGTGCTGTGGAGTGTGTAAACCTGGTGATTCACATACCTGTACCCCTGGGGATAAAAATATATGTTTATAAAAAAATAAGAAATAAATTTTAAAAAAATTTAAAAATTAGAGTAAAAAGTGAAAATAAACCCAAGAACTACAAAATGCAATATACAACATTTCAACTTCCCTACTTTATACTAGAAAATACCCAGAGCTAAGTAACTAATTCCATTAAACAATGTAATTTTTAGCCTCTGTAAGTTGGAGATAAAAGTAGCTGAATCATTTCAGAGCCATTCTATAATTTCGTTTAAGTGATGATCTCTCATCTGTTGTGTGCAACTACTTCGGACAGAATCTAATGGCCACAAAAAGGTTATAATAGTAATAATGCAGTTTCATAAACCTAGCTTCTAAAAATGTTCTTTATTGTATGAGATAGGAAATCCTAAAACTTGAAATGATTTTATTGAGATAGTATATAGTACATTTGGTAAGGTCACAAAATGTAAGATCATAGAGAAATGAGAGTTTTGGAGGGGAGAGGGTGGGTGAGTGGGAGAGTGGGTGTCTTGGGTGAGCCTGGTGGTGGGTATTAAGGAGGGCACATATTGCATGGAGCTCTTGGTGTGGTGCATAAACAATGAATAAACAATGAACCTTGGAAATGGAAAAAAAATTAAATTAAGACGTTAATATATACATATACATATGTATGTGTACACACACACACAAAAATACATAACTAGGAACATGGTAAATAATAAGCACTCAATTTAATTTGTAGCTTTTATTAGTGTTGTTAATACAAACACTTTGTCCTATACCATTAGAATTCACCATGTTGAAAATTTGCTCAATTGGCCAATATGTTAATGTCACCATATTTATCCAGTCTTCAAAAGCTAGAATCTTCATGCGTACTTCCTTCTTTCTAACATCCACATCTAATTGTCACACTCTAAAGTTTTCCCCTTCAGCATGCTAGCTCTTCAATAACACTTGCCTGAATTTTTTTCAGCTGTCTCCTGAATAGCCTACCTGTCTGGACCATCTCTCTTCCCATCAATTCTTTGATAGAGCAGTCTTTCTAAAAACAAAAATTAAATCACATGATTAACTCTGATTTTCTTAGATTATAGCTCTACTATCTAGAAATCCAAAGTCCTGACCTGACAAAGGTGGTTACCAATCTGGTCTTTGTTTTGCTATCCTCATCACCTGTCATTCTTTCCTAAGAACTTTGAGCATTTGAATAGTACACTATGTCACCTGTTCCCTCTGCTAAAAGTCTCCTACTTATCCATCAAACCCCAGCATGGACAATGTCACCTCTAGGACACTTTCCCTCAAGGCCTAAGGCATTCACTTTGTTGTTTTATTTCTACCTGCATGATAGCACTTATAGTCTATTAAAGTAATTTATTTCTGACCTTATTTCCTTAGCTACTTGACTGTGAGCTCCCTGAAGGCTAGTATAGAAAAACTCTTATCTAGTAAGGGTGCTTCCCTCAGGGTGGGCAGTCATTGAGTAAATAAATGACATTTTTGCAGGAAAATGCAAGATCTCAGAAATAAAACATATACATTGTTACAACTACCAAAAGAGGAGCATATTTATTCCTCAACTCCATTCTTCATGTTATAAGTTAAAGCAAACCCATAGAATTGTATTTATTTTTAATACATTTGCATACATGATCTATAAATACAGTAAGTAGAGAGTATTTCTATCAGGCACAGCATCATACATGGTGTTTGTGATTCAATCATAAAATTACATACAGAAACTTTGAAGCCAACTGACAGAAAAAGGTTTCAAGGTGGATATCCATGAATACAGACCAAAATTTCATTTTTAACCCTTGTATTTTTTTAGATTTTCTAAAATGCACATATTTAACTTTCTAACAACTATGTATTGAACAAACAAACAAGAAAATACTCTGAAAAGCCATGGTTATCCAAAAGTTTAAGATGATTAAATCTCTTAATTATAGAGAATGTATCTCAGAAATCTGCTGAAGACCATGCTTATAGAAATTAATTTTTCCCCCAAAATGGAAGGGTTAGTTTTAATGAAGGAGGAAAAAAGCAACCAAAACCAAAGATACACAATTGCAAAATGAAGTGGACAACTGAAGCTTGGTTGGTCTTTAGTTATCCAGGTGTTTCAGGCTCAGGTGCTTTGGGGGGCCTCACAAGCCTCAAATTAGTGCCACAATCCTGTTCTTTGCTTTGTGTTTATATGCACATAATACTAAAAATGCTGTTTGGCAACACATAAAAAACTCTTTCATTAATAAACTCATTAATAAAAAGACAACCGAATTAAAAATGCTCTAAGTTTTAAATAGAACCTTTCCCCCAAAAGATACAACTGGCAGGTAAACACATGAAAAGATGATCAATGTCATAATGAAATGAGAAGCAAAAAGAGTCGCCTCTTCATGCTGGCTGAGGCAGATATAGTCAAAAAGCCAGAAAATCACAAGGGTGCTTAAGGGCATGGTAAAAGCGGAGCTCTTCCATGTTGCTGGCGGGAGTGTATGACAGTACAGCTGTGCTGGAAAACAGTTCGGCAGCTCCTCAATGAGCTAAACAGAGGATTATCACAGGGCCCAACAATTCCACCACAGGTCTATACCCAAGAGAAATAAAACATATGTCCACACAAAAACTTGTATGTGGATTTTCACAGCAGCATTATTCATAATAGCTACAAAGTGGAAATTATCCAAATGCCCATGAACCGATCAGCAAATAAACCAAATGTGGTGTATCTACCACCTAATGAAATCTTATTTTACAATTGAAAGTAATGAAGGACTAATGTAAGGTACAACACGGAAGAACCATGAAAACGTTACACCAACTGGAAGAAGCCAGTCAAAAAAGACCACCCGTGCATGACTGTGTTTATACAAAATGTCTAGAAGAGCTGAAGCCATAGGAACCAAAAAGAGAAGAGTGGCTGCTTAGAACTGCACATGGGGAAGAAGGGACATGCGAGACAAAGCGGAAGGACAGCTAATGGCTATGGGTTTCCTCTAGGAGGGATGATAACTCTCTAAGTCTATGGTAATAGGGGGCGCCGGGATGGCTTCAGTTAGTTAAGCGTTGGACTCTTGGTTTCGGCTCGGGTCATGATCTTGCAGTACTGGGGTAGAGCCTTATGTCCTGTCAGGCTCCCTGCGCAGCAGGAAGTCTGCTTCAGATCCCATCTTCCTCTCCCTCTGCTCCTCCCATCACTTGTGCCAAGGCTCTCAACTTAAATAAATAAATAAAATCTTAAAAGAAGATGACTGTGGGAATAGTGGCACAATTCTGTGACTATACTAAAAATAATTGAATTGTATACTTGCAATATTTTTTTGAGATTTTATTTATTTATTTGACAGAGAGAGAGAGAGAGATCACAAGTAGACAGAGAAGCAGACAGAGAGAGAGGGGGAAGCAGGCTCCTGTTTAGCAGAGATTCCTGATGTGGGGCTAAATCTCAGGACCCTGATACCGTGACCTGAGCCGAAGGCAGAGTTTTAACCCACTGAGCCACCCAGGTGCTCCTGAATTGTATACTTTAAGTGGATGAATTCTATGGCATAAACTGTATCTCAGTAAAACTGTTTAAAGAAAGGAAGAATGCCATCTGGCCCCCTTTCCAACAAAATACATGATCTGGGAAGTGAGCATTTTCATTTGCAAATGGAAACAGTATGTGTTCCCCTCTGTCCACCTCTAGCTGTAAGAGGACATAAAAAGTACATGGCAAAAACATTCTAGAAATCTAGTTCAGTAAAGTGAAGATGACTGTTGGTTATCTATTGATGCCTAACAAATACCCCCAAACATAGCAGCTTAAAACAAGCACGTATTGTCTCACACAGTTTGTACTGGTCAGGAAAGAGTGAGTGGCTTAGCTGGCTAGTCCTGGCTCAGATCCCTTAGGAGGCTGCAGTCAAGTTGGGGCTGCAATCGCTGAAAACTTGGCTGGGGTTGGAATACCGGATTCCAAGCTCAGTCATATGGCTGCAGGTTGGAGGCTTCAGTTCCTCCCCTATCGGCCTCTACATAGGACTGTTCAGGACACTGTTTCCCACAGAACGAGAGATCAGAGAGACAGAGTATGACAACAATTAAGTCAGAAGCTCGGCCTTAATCTTACAAGTGATACACCATCACTTTTGCAATATTCTACTGGTTACACAGATCAGTTCTGATCAGTGTGGGAAGGCATTGGACAAGAGTGTGACTACCAGGAGGTGGGAATCACTAGGGTCATTATGGAGGCCAGCTACCAAAATAACGGAACCTAAAGATCCCACACAAGTGAATGCTTGACCTTTTCAATGAAAGGATAGATGGGATTTGGAGTCCTTAGTAGGACCACAGACACACTCCTGGGGATGCAAGCCTTGTGATAAAAAGTTTTGCAAGGAACAGTCATGCCATTTTCTGTTCTCCATGTGATGAAGCTACAATTCGTATAAAACAAAACTGAGAAGTTGACGACTGATGGGAGAAGTACATAAATGATGTGGTCAAACTCACTCTCCCCTCCTCCCTACCACTGACAGATGAGCAAACAGCCCTTGTTGCAGAAAGGCTGGGTGACTCTACCAAGGTCAAACGCTGATTGAACAGGAACAAGATCTGATTCTCTGTGTCCTCTCAATACACCAGAAGCTATACATCAGAGAACCAGTGGCAGGAACTCATAGTACAGATGATATTGTATACACGTGAGCATTACATCACATGCATTAAATGGCCAGTCACTCCAGAAATGATACTTCTTTTTGTGGTTTTCTGATACTGGCTTTGTTACTTTCCCAGGCAGTAGTGGACTCTTACCCTTATTTCCACTCCAACTGAGAGCTGTCCTACTTAGCTGGAAGTGAAACGACTCACTCTTTCAGCTCAGTGAATATTACAGAGTCTCTGTTCTATACCCACTACTGAACATGGAGATGTGAAGAACAGAAGACATGGTTCCTTCACTCACAAAGCAGATAGTCAAGTTGATAAAACAAGACCTAAACATGGAACGCTAAGAAAATGATGCCCCATGTGACAGGGCAGAGCAAGGATTTATGTATTTCAACAGTTTTATTTAATAAAAATCTTACATAATACTTACAGTGATCCAGATACATTATATTATCAATTCTCTGAAGTCCCTATGAGCTTATACTCATTTTATAGATGAGGAAAGCAGGCCCTGCAGAGGTTAAAGAACTTGTCAAAGTTCTCTGTCTTGTTAAGAAGCAGGGCCAGATTTTACCCTGGTAGGATGGCTACAAGGTTTATATTTTCTTAACCAACATTCTATGAATCTTCTTCATCATAGGGACAATTATTCTCCCATCTACTTCCTAAGTCCTTTTTCAGGGTTTGAGGGAAGGTCAGCAATGGAATTTTAAAGCTCCTCTGAGGAATCCTAGCTTTCAAGGGGCACAGGGGAAGGGAGGATCTAGTCCCGTAGAGTAAGGATATTTGGGGACAGTGGCCATCCCTGTGGAGAGGGGTGTGGAAGGGGAAGTAAATATCACTATTGAGGCAGTCAGTGCTTTCCTGGTGCCAATATGAAAGATGAAACTGAATCATAACTGTAGTTAGGAAATTAAGCTATAGTTGCAAAGAAGAAATTAAATGGATACATTGATCTGCAAGTGCAAAAATAAATTAATTTGACTATCAATATCCACTAGAAAGTGGAGATTCTTAATATAATCTTCTAATGATGCCTTCGCAGCATCATGACATAGGAAAACAGCACAACATACCAGGAACAGATATATCAGATTATTTTTCAAGAAGATGAAAAGTAGTTTGAAAAGAATAAGGTGACCTGTGGGTCTGAAAGCATTTTTCCTTACAAAAAAGCAGTAACTTCTATTTTGGTAAAAATTTGCCAACTTTGTCATGTCATAAAGCAATCGGTATCTCTTTCCATTGCAATCAAATTTTACACCTTTGGAAAATGTCCTTCACAAGGAAAGGCCTTGCAGGCCACTGGCAATCTTCATGTATCTAATCCTACTTAGTGTTCTTCTCATCACACACCCTGAATTATCTATGCGTCTCTCCATGAAAACCAATGGATGCATGGTCCCTAATTGTAGAAAGAGGCCTCCTGCAGAGCCGGCTGGCACAGAGTACAAGGCTGCACAATGATGAGTATCCACACAGGTTTTCTTCTAAGACAATGTGTCTATGTAGTTTATTTGTGACTTTGAAAAGCTATTAAGGATTTTTAAATAATTCCTCTAAAATTCAAAATTTTTTTTTCAAAATCTTGTACAAAGAAACTGTATAATGATACAGAAGGTATACAGAGTTCCAAAAGAAAGTCTAGTAACTAACCATTCCTGTAAATTATATCTAACTGTTACCATAACTGTCTTAGGCTCCTCGGTATGAGAATGGCCTTTTTGAGGTCATTCAATTCATTCCAGTTATCATGTCTGGGAATTTCACACTAAATAATCACAAGTGGAGGTGGTTTTTCATTCTGTTATGAAAGTAGACGTGGCCACTCTTCTTAGTAAAACACTCCAGGGTACAAATGCACTCTACTCCTTGCATATGGAAGGATGATGTGTTATCAGCTACATTAGATGAGTATTAAAGTTGTAATGCTAACATAACGTAGAAGAAAAGGAAATGGGGTAATGAGAAGTGTATAGAACACAATATGGGATATTCTAGGTAAGGTAATGTTAGTGTATGTGCTTTTGTGTGTGTGTGTGTGTGTGTGTGTGTGTGTGTGTGTGTGTGTGTGTGTGTAGTCATACACGACAGGAGTGATCAGGCCAAAAGGAAGCAGAAGCCAGCCAGCAAACAGCTGCTTGTCCTAGATATCCAACACGTTCCGATGTGGCTCACTCATCTTAGCATCCTTATCCCAAAGTGGCCAATTCTATATGTGTCTCATCTTGATTCATAGCTTTGGCACATATGGCTCTCCTAGAGACCCTATTCTGGAGGGGTCAAGCAAATCACGTCAATCCCCTTGTCTTAGCACCTTATTTCCCAGAATCATTCCACACATACTTTGAACTTCTGCTTAGGGAGATCTGAGGAGTTGACAGGGTCTACCAAGAATAAATACCAGATGTCCTGAGTCAATATTGCATCAGGCCAGATCCAGAAATACAATTATCTTTTAAAATAAATTTAATATTAGAGGGGCGCCTGGGTGGCTCAGTGGGTTAAAGCCTCTGCCTTCGGCTCAGGTCATGATCCCAGGTTCCTGGGATCGAGCCCTGCATCAGGCTCCCTGCTCAGAGAGCCTGCTTCCTCCTCTCTCTCTGCCTGCCTCTCTGCCTGCTTGTGATCTCTCTCTCTCTCTGTCAAATAAATAAAAAAAAATTAATATTAGAGTTCAGTTTAGCTTCTAGATTGCATCTTTCATCCTTTTTAATTTCTAATTTGCCCCGGGGCTCAGACAGTTTTCCTATGAGCGTTCTATTTACTTCTACTTCTGTTATTACTACTGCTACTACTAGCACTACTACTACTACTACTACTACTAACAATAACCTTCATACACAGAGCACTGATCACATGCTGGTGATTCCACTAAGGAATTTTCATATGGAAGACCCACTGAGCCTTCCTTACCATATTAAGAGATAGCTAAGTATCCCTGGTTTAGAACCTTACAATATCATAAAGCTAGTAAGGACCAGTATCACGAGTCACACCTGGCAATCTGGCTCAAGAATCCATGCTCTCACACTCTAGACCATAGTCCTTCTGTTTGAACGATTCAAAGAATACACCATCAAAACCAGAGGACTGTCATTTCCAATCCCATCTCTAAGTCTATTAATCAAGCATGTGACCTAGAGACAATCTTTGACTCAATGTTCATCACATAAGAAGCCAGGCTCAATGATTTTCTTCTGGTTACACAATGCTATAATGATGAAGTAGGGACTCTTCACTAACAAATTTGACTTTGCTGGATGAGTCAGGAGGTTTAAGGCCTGAAAATGAAATGTATCTCAGGGAAGGAAAGAGGCAACGAATAATAACAAAGTCAATCTTCTAAGAATTTTCCCACTTTGTATTTTGTGATGCAAGCATTAGATTTAAACCTTACAGAGGAAACCACTGAGACTCAGAGATTAGGTGATTTTTCCAAGGTCACACAAAGGATGGACAGCGGGCATGGGAATGCAGCTAAAGCCCCAGCCCTTCCTGTGACACCACAATGCTTCCCTGCCTGTCCTCTTAGCAGCAGGGAGGAGCAGGGAGGCTAGATCAAAAAGGGAAACTATTTAAGTCTCTAGCATAAAGTCTTGCAAAGAGCACACACACAATCAAGTAATTTGGATGTGGGGATGGTAATAGGTGAATATCAACTGAAAAGTGCTAACAGATGGCAACTTCAAACAAAAGCAGAGACATTTCTCTGTAACTTCTACAGGGTGGTACCTATCAAAACAAAACAAGTGATTTTCTGGGGGAAAACTTTGTATGACTTGAATCTCTGTATGATTTGAATCTGTATAACTTGAATCTCGCCCTGAGTAAACAGTGAAGAAATACGATGAGAATGTCAATAAATGTGGTATTTCTAGATCAGATATATGAGTTCGTGGGGTATTTTGCTGCATGAAAAAAACTTCCTAACAATAACTCAGAGTCACTTTGTCAAAAGGACTCTACCTTTCTCTCTAGCCAGAATTCACCAATAATACCGATGAACAAGGAAAGTCTCTCATGTGTTGACTACCTACAGGAGGGTAGGAAAGGCAGAAACTTAAGAAACTACTAAATTGTGCAAACTTACTAAGATCTGTTCTGGCCTGGAAATGGACTCACTTATTCAGTCACTAATTCAGCCAACAAATCATAATTGAACACAAGTTATGTACAAAATGTCATTTTAAGTGGCAGGGACCCACAAGTGAGCATGGCGTAGATGGTGATGTCAAATCAGGGGCAGGAGTGCTTACAATGAAATGCTCTAGAAGCCTGGATGTTATCTCTAATGGGTTAGAGGCGCACCTGAAGGAAGTGACAGCTGAGCCAACGTGAGAGTACAGTATTCCCAGGACACTGCAAGTAATTAAGAATGACTAGGATTCAGAGTATGCGTAAGGAAGTCTATGCACTTATTTTCACAAATCATAATTATGTAGCCACAGAACTGGAGGTAGAAGGGTTTTATGACATGATAAGTTCTACACACTCTCATTTTATGTTTAGGGAAACTAATCCCTCTCATTAGGTGCCCAGTATTTTACTGAGGACGCTAGCACATGAAGTGAGGCTGTTCTCAAAGACAGAACTGAAGCCGTTACATTTGAGAGTAAAAAGAGCTGAATGCAGCCACATTGGAGAACCACGATGACACTTAACTAAAATAATTACTTACAGAAATCACCTCTAGCTGAACTGAAATGTATCCACATACAAAAAAGAAAAGTTAAAGATCTATAAATGACCACTCCTTATGTACTGTAAAGGCTAATCGAAGAACACTGGAGATAACACTTCAACACAGTTAACTCACCAATCAACCTAAGTCTTCCTGTCTTTTAAAACTAGCTGCTGGTGGGTATTAAGGAGGACAGGTGTTTCATGGAACATGGGGTGTGATGCATAAACAATGAATCTTGGTAAGTGGAAAAATAAAGTTAAAAAAATTAAATACAAAAAATAAACAAACATACTGTCTTATTAAAAACATAAATAAAATGAGATCTTATTCGTTACATTCAATAAAAATTGAGGTGCAACAGCTATCAAATGAAGTGATTCTTATAAATCCCATGTGCATGTTTGCTAAACCTTGGACAATAATTTTACCATCATTAATTACTAAGCAACGCATTACTGGGAAACATTAGAAAGAGCAATACCCTGTCACAAAGCCAAAATTAAGTAACATACAGTACAAGAAATATGCAATGTTATGGTGACTGTGCAGGGTCATAGGGAAGTTCTATTTTTAATTTCTTAAGGAATCTCCACACTGTTCTCCAAAGTGGCTGCACCAACTTGCATTCCCACCAACAGTGTAAGCGGGTTGCCCATTCTCCACATCCTCTCCAACACACGTTGTTTCCTGTCTTGCTAATTTTGGCCATTCTTTCTGGTGTAAGATGGTATCTCAATGTGGTTTTAATTTCAATCTCCTGATGGCTATTGATGATGAACATTTTATGTGTCTGATGGCCATTTGTATGTCTTCATTGGAGAAGTGTCTGTTCATATCTTCTGCCCATTTTTTTGATATAATTATATGTTTTGTGTGTGTTGAGTTTGAGGAGTTCTTTATAGATCCTGGATATCAACCTTTTGTCTGTACTGTCATTTGCAAATATCTTCTCCCATTCTGTGGGTTACCTCTTTGTTTTGTTGATGAAGGTCAAAATTTCATTTTCGTTTTTGTTTCCTTTGCCTTTGGAGACATAACTTGAAAGAAGTTTCTGTGGCTGATATCAAAGAGGTTACTGCCTATGTTCTCCTCTAGGTTTCTGATGGATTCCTGTCTCACACTGAGGTCTTTTATCCATTTCGAGTTTATCTTTGAGTACAGTGTAAGAGAATGATCTAATATCATTTTCTACATATAGCTGTCCAGTTTTCACAGCACCATTGATTGAAGAGACTGTCTTTTTTCCCACTGGATATCTTTTCCTGCTTTGTCAAAGATTATTTGAACACAGAGTTGAGGGTCCATATCTGGGTTCTCTACTCTGTTCCACTGTCTATGTGTCTGTTTCTACAACAGTACCATGCTGTCTTGGTAATCACAGCTTTGTAGGAAAGCTTGAAATCAGGCAATGCGAGGCTGCCAATTTATTTTGTTTTTCAACATTTTCTTAGCAATTTGGGGTCTCTTCTGATTCCATATAAGTTTTAGGATTATTTGCTCCACCTCTTTGAAAAATACCGGTGGAATTTTGATCGGAATGACATTAAAAGTACAGATTGCTCTAGGCAGTATAGACATTTTAACAATGTTTATTCTTCCAATCCAAGAGCATGGAATGGTCATCCATCTTTTTGTGTCTTCTTTAATTTCTTTTATGAGTGTTCTGTAGTTCCTCGAGTAAAGATCCTTTACTTCTTTGGTGAGGTTTATTCCCAGGTATCTTATGGTTCTTGGTGCTATAGTAAATTGAATCGATTCTCTAATTTCCCTTTCTGTATTTTCATTGTTAGTGTATAAGAAAGCCACTGATTTCTGTCCATTGACTTTGTATCCTGCCACGTTACTGAATTGCTGTATGAGTTCTAGTAGTTTGGGGGTGGAGTCTTTGGGGTATTTCATATCAAGAATCATGTCATCTGTGAAGAGAGAGAGTTTGGCATCTTCCTTGCCAATTTGGATACCTTTTATTTCTCTTTGTTGTCTGATTGCCATTGCTAGGACTTCTAATACTATGTTAAACAAGAGTGGTGAGAGTGGACATCCTTGTCGTGTTCCTGATCTCAACTGGAAGACTGTGAGCTTTTTCCCATTGAGGATGATATTTGCTGTGAGTCTTTCATAGATAGATTTTATGAAGTTCAGGAATGTTCCCTCTATCCCTATACTTTGAAGCGTTTTAATCAGGAACAGATTCTGGATTATGTCAAATTCTTTTTCTGCATCAATTGAGAGGACCATGTGGTTTCCTATGACCCTGCAATTGCACTACTGGGTATTTACCCCAAAGATACAGATGTAGTGAAAAGAAGGGCCATCTGTACCCCAATGTTTATAGCAGTAATGGCCATGGTCACCAAACTGTGGAAAGAAACAAGATGCCCTTCAATGGATGAATGGATAAGGAAGATGTGGTCCATATACACGATGGAGTATTATGCCTCCATCACAAATGATGAATACGGAACTTTTGTATCAATATGGACAGGACTGGAAGAGATTATGCTGACTGAAATAAGTCAAGCAGAGAGAGTCAAGTATCATATGGTTTCACTTATTTGTGGAAAATAACAAATAACATGGAGGACATGGGGAGATGGAAAGGAGAAGGGAGTTGAGGGAAATTGGAGGGGGGAGATGAACCATGAGAGACTATGGACACTGAAAAACAACCTGAGTGTTTTGAAGGGACGGAGTGGGTGAGAGGTTGGGGGAGCCAGGTGGTGTGTATTATGCAGGGCTCATATTGCATGGAACACTGGGTGTGGTGCAAAAACAATGAATTCTGTTATGCTGAAAAGAAAGAAAAAAAAGAAATATGAAGTGCTAGAGAAGTCTATTTCTCTTACAGGATCATTCCCATGATATTACTCATAAAGAAATAGTAAATATTATTTTTCTTTCTTTCTAGGTTCTAGATTTTACTCTACATAATTTGACTTAAAACAAGTGTGCTATCGGCTTAGCATTTGTAAAGTTTTCATGTTTCCTGGGTGCAATTGACAGTAAAGCAAAATTCTTTTTTTTTAATAATGTATTCATTGATTTATTTAAGAGAGAGAGAGAACAAGCACATGTGTGAGGGGGTGGGGAGGTGCAGAGGAAGAGAGAGGATCTCATGCAGACTCAGTACTGAGCATGGAGCAAAACACAGGGCTTGATCTCACAACCCTTACTTAGACCATGTTTCTAAGTGGAAATCAAGAGTCAGACACTTAAATGACCAATCCATCCAGGCTTCCCTAAAACTACTCTTTGAATAAAAGGGATTCTTTTGTAGCTTGTCATAGTGGTTCTCCACCAAGGGTGTATTGAAATCAACCATGAGGAGTCTCTGACAATTGTGCAATTCTCTGGATCTCACTGCAGAACACTAACTAGAAAGCTCTGGAAACCACCAGATTAGAAGACATTTATGGTTCTTTCCGATGCAGAGACTACATTATGTACAAAAACCTTGTACACATTCAACACCCAACAGCTTTCTTTTTGTACACATTGACTGCCCAGCACTGCACAGAGTAAAAACACTGTTTCTGTACAATAGATGAAGACCCTATTCCCCTGTGCTATGCACTCACTTTCCTGACCTGGAGAAACTCGTAAGAAATAAATTGAAGATTAAAACATATACAACCTCAACTTAAATATACTTTTATTTCCTGTGGTTATCTTGACACAAGTTCTCCATATTTCATTATTCCTGAGACAGAAATTTAGGAACTGGGTCTAATGTAAGCCCTAATTATTGCAGAGGTAATGGGAAGGCAGGATAGGGAAGGACACGGTTGTGTCTTAGTGCATTGGTTCTCTAACGCACCACAATTTCACAAAGGTGGGTAGGTGTTTTCAGCATTATTGACCCAGTACTTCAACTGCCTCTTCCTTCTCAACCCTATGAGACCCAGATCCCTAATGGGATAGTGATGTCTACATGTATGTATTCATTTCCATTCCTTCTTTTCTACCATGAAATGAAATTCAGGCATATTTAAAAGAATTTCAAAAATATCAATACAATTCCTAATAGCAATACAAAGAAATTAAAATAAATGTAATCACTACTAAATTATATATTTCAATAGGTATATGCTCTCGCAGGACTATACTAAAAGACAATGACAGACCCATATGGTTATAGAACTTTCAAATGATACATTTAAGTTTAAGAAAAGACAGAGGGTAAGAAGCCATACCACACAAGTACAGGAAAATGAAGTCAAATGATTTCCTGAAATCGTCCCAAACAATATAAGGTACAACTAACTTTTGATAGGCGAGGTAGTGGCACTTTTGGAAAATTTAGTGTTTATTAAAACAAAAGCATATAAAAATACTTTGTCCTTGGCACAAAAACAGACACATAGATCAGTGGAACAGAATAGAGAGCCCAGAAATCGACCCTCAACTCTATGGTCAACTAATCTTCGACAAAGCAGGAAAGAATGTCCAATGGAAAAAAGACAGCCTCTTCAATAAATGGTGCTGGGAAAATTGGACAGCCACATGCAGAAAAATGAAATTGGACCACTTCCTTACACCACACACAAAAATAGACTCCAAATGGTTGAAGGACCTCAATGTGAGAAAGGAATCCATCAAAATCCTTGAGGAGAATGCAGGCAGCAACCTCTTCGACCTCAGCCGTAGCAACATCTTCCTAGGAACAACGGCAAAGGCAAGGGAAGCAAGGGCAAAAATGAACTGTTGGGATTTCATCAAGATCAAAAGCTTTTGCACAGCAAAGGAAACAGTTAACAAAACCAAAAGACAACTGACAGAATGGGAGAAGATATTTGCAAACGACATATCAGATAAAGGGCTAGTATCCAAAATCTATAAGGAACTTAGCAAACTCAACACCCAAAGAACAAACAATCCAATCAAGAAATGGGCAGAGGACATGAACAGACATTTCTGCAAAGAAGACATCCAGATGGCCAACAGACACATGAAAAAGTGCTCCACGTCACTCGCCATCAGGGAAATACAAATCAAAACCACAATGAGATATCACCTCACACCAGTCAGAATGGCTAAAATGAACAAGTCAGGAAATGACAGATGCTGGAGAGGATGTGGAGAAAGGGGAACCCTCCTCCACTGTTGGTGGGAATGCAAGCTGGTGCAACCACTCTGGAAAACAGCATGGAGGTTCCTCAAAATGTTGAAAATAGAACTACCCTATGACCCAGCAATTGCACTACTGGGTATTTACCCTAAAGATACAAACATAGTGATTCGAAGGGGCACGTGTACCCGAATGTTTATAGCAGCAATGTCTACAATAGCCAGACTATGGAAAGAACCTAGATGTCCATCAACAGATGAATGGATCAAGAAGATGTGGTATATATACACAATGGAATACTATGCAGCCATCAAAAGAAATGAAATCTTGCCATTTGCGACGATGTGGATGGAACTAGAGCGTATCATGCTTAGTGAAATAAGTCAATCGGAGAAAGACAACTATCATATGATCTCCCTGATATGAGGACATGGAGAAGCAACATGGGGGGGTAGGAGATAGGAGAAGAATAAATGAAACAAGATGGGATTGGGAGGGAGACAAACCATAAATGACTCTTAATCTCACAAAACAAACTGGGGGTTGCTGCGGGGAGGTGGGATTGGGGGAGGGGGAGCGGGCTATGGACATTGGGGAGGGGAAGCGAACCATAAGAGACTATGGACTCTGAAAAACAACCTGAGGGTTTTGAAGGGTCAGGGGTGGGAGGTTGGGGCAACCTGAGGGTTTTGAAGGGTCAGGGGTGGGAGGTTGGGGGAACAGGTGGTGGGTAATGGAGAGGGCACGTTTTGCATGGAGCACTGGGTGTTGTGCAAAAAGAATGAATACTGTTACGCTGAAAAAATAAATAAAATGAGAAAAAAAAAATACTTTGTCTTTATACCTCAAACAAAGTGAAGTTATAGACAGAAACAATCACATAAAGTTTTTCAGCTCCATGCTGAACATGGAGCTGAACACAACATGCCATGCATGGGACCCTCAAAGCCATGGAGGTTCCCACAAATCGTTGATGTGCAGGATACCCTGTGCATTACATGATGCCTACCATCTCTGGCCATTGCCCACTAAATCGCTGAGATCAATGCAAATGCTCCACAATATTCCAAACTTCCAAACACAAACTTTAAGTATCTACATGCCTGCGATTACAGAGTCTCACAAGCTTGGGGGTAAGTAGGCCAGTATGACCCCTGATCTTGGGCTAAAATTCCACTGATAAAAGGACTCCTTATCATTGAAAAGCCTGAAACATATCTATCATAGAAGCTTCCAATAAGCAATTATACCTAACACTGTTTTTATAAAGTAGATAATAAAGCTATTTTTGTATTAACAATATATCCATATATACAGTTGTACTAATAATTCTGCCTCTTCTGTCTGCCTCTATCGAACAACACTTACTCTTGAGTTTTCTAGATAATCATGGTCAAACTGTGAAAATATTACTGTTATTTTTTTCCACACAAAGGCCAAGGTAAATTAATGCCAATGATCCAGAAGTCATTTCTATAAACACCGAAAAGTATTATTTATTTGGAAGAAGAGTATCTTTCTAATTACATTTTGATTCGGCTTCAATCAAAAGTAATTTATATTTCCTGTTCAACCTAATGCCTAATGTGTCTTCTAGGGACACGTGTGGGAACTGCCAGAGCTGAGAACATACTGAGTACTAAGAGAGTGGCCACAGTACTCTAGAAGTTTCACTAATTGGGATTTGGTTCTATAATTTATTTTTGGCACTGAAAAAAAAGACCACCACGACTTCATACTGATTTTATGTTCAATTAGCACATCATTCACAGAAATTTCAGTTATACTCTTATTTTAAGAAAATGTGATAAGGATTTCACTTTATATAAAATGATTCACAGATTAGAGGAAAATCATCACAGGATTCCTTTGAACATAAAAACTCCTCCTGTGTAAAATGCCATTGAAAAATTAATGAATAAGTTAATGACTGAATATTCATTCAATTTCTACATATTATGAAAGACTTGTTGAAAATGTCTATCGAAATGATATTTAGTCTTCATGGGTAAAATGGTCATTTCCATAGAAAGTTAGCCTGTTTTCCCACTTCAAATTTCCTGATACATTCATTAATTAATTTAATAATGCATATAAGAAATCAGCATTCCATTTTTTATAATCTCATTTTGGTTATCTTTCTTCATATTTAAAACAGGAAAAATTTGCCTCATGCCCAGGCACAAGTATTATTTGGCCTTTTCTGTAGGGCTTATTCCAGGGTAAGAGATGGGGCACTCCTCCTCCTTTCTGCAAGTGTTTTCATTTTCTGTTGAGAGAAAAAAAAAACTAATTAAATAAAATGAAGACCATGTGACTTGTAAAGTGAGTAAGTGCCAATTTTGAAACCAACTCAGCAAATTTTGTATTGCCTGCCCTTACCTCTCAAAGAGACCCCAATCTCACTGTGGAGATAACTTAACATTTTCACTAGGATAGTAAGGGTCCAAAAGTGGAAGAGGCTTTAAATATTTTATGGACAGAGAATAAGGAGGTTAAAAGTTGATCAGAGCATTTGGGAAAAGTAGTATCATACCTATTATCATGAACTGGAGCTAATAGATACGTAGATGGTTTACTATGTTCCAGCCACTCTGCTAAAGGCAGAAGTGGATTATCTCATTTATATTCCAAAATGCCATTGAGTAGCTCTATTATCTCTCTTTCATAGGCAGGACAGAACATAAACTGGGCTTCAAAATAAGTCAGGATTTGAAGAGATCAAGTAAAGGGAGACAAAAGATCCTCTACAGCAAAAGAGACTATCTTACATATTTAATAGATTTAAATACTTACATATTTAGGATCCCATCTTCCAAACAGATTTTTTTTCTTGCTGTAACTTAAAAAAAAAGATATTTTTTTTTCTTTTTCTTAGTGGTATATACACATAGGATTAACTATAATTCAAGTACTTTGTTTCAGAGGACCTCTGATTTTTGATAAGTGGAGAATTATTTGACTTGTATATTCCAGATAAATCACTCTCTAAATCACACCTTATAGATTTACCATTCTAGATAGAGTCAGCGGACCTGCCACTGGAAACAAATAAGTAAAATCACCAATATGCTTCTCAATGGCCAGTGCTGAAGTTCAAGCTCTGGCCATTTTTCCTGCTCTACTCTCTCACCTTATACTGGCCAGAGGTCTCCCCTACCACCAGAGGGCCTAGGTCAGCAATCCTGGGAACTGGGTGTTGCTTTAGGGGGAACTAGAGAAAACTAACTGGCTCAGTATCAGCACACATCATTACATTATTCATAAGGGAACTGCTTCTAGTAAAATCAAACCTAGATCCTAGCACAGGAACAGGGGAACCATCATTCCATTGGAAAGGGATACTGGACTTCTTTGGCACAATTCTTATCCCCTAAATTCACTGTGTCCTCAGGATCTCTCCACAGTTACTGTCACTAGCATCGTGCCTCAGTGTTGCTATCCCCACCTTAATCTTGTAGCTCGCATATGGAAATTCTATGCCCCAACCTCCTTAGTACAGCTCAGAGGGCAACTGACACAATTACATAAACCATGAGTAAAAGACAGGAAGCAAATGGGTGAGAAATAGACAATACCATACTTCTCAATCAGGAATTATTAACCAGGAATGAGTTTCAGGGATGGTTCAATTGTGTACTTCTCCTTTTTAGATGGTATGTACTTATGCCTTCTTTTTGGAGAGAGAACCCACAGTTTTCATCAGACTCCCAGAAAAGTCTGTGGGTTTGATAACCTACGTTCTATCTTACAGTTGGTCAGCTCCATCCCACTGTTGCCATTATTCACATCTCTTGGGGACATAACTCTCCTCAATCCACCATTCTGAGTCTAGTGTGACTGCAGAGGTGGCGGGGAGAAGAAAATCTGGGAGACAATTACTTGCACTATGAGGTCCAGTGGCTTGTCCCCATGTGAAGAATGTCAACTGTAAAAGACGGGTTAATGTTCCTAAGAAGGATAGCGGTTTGTTCACAGGCACATATTCTTATAATTCTGTTTCACCTTTGAGCCTGTGCTAGATTCCTTACACCAATCCTCCAAATTCCCTTTATTCAGCATCTATTTACCATGCTTTGAACTTTGAAATGTGCGAATCCTTTAAGTCTTCCCTGGGTTCCTTACTCCGTGTTGAGCTAGATTAGGATATGCCTAGTCCATCTTAGTAGAACCACATTCCTGGTTCTATCTCAGCAGCCTTGCTTATGTGGCCCCTAAAACTCTGACATCATATGCAGCAGATCCGTGCTCCTCACTGCAGCTTCATTCATAGAGGATTTCTAATTCTGCACTCCTCACCTTTCAGGTTTACAAAGAATTTAGAGATGTTCAAAAGACAACCATAGATAGTATTGAAAGTGTTGGGGGAAGAAGAGTCTGTGAGAAACGCTAATATGATCTGAAGTTCTTCATTTGGAAGGAGAAATAATCTTCACTTTAATGCTGAGTCATAATATGGAGGATAGAAAGTGTCTTCCAAGGAAGGCAACACAAAAAGAATCATTGCTAATCTGTAGACTGAGAAACTACATTGAAACCTAGGGGAGAGGTTCTCTGAAAAATTTAAAAAGCTGTGAATTACATTGTGCATGTAACTCCAAAGGGTTCAGAGACCTGCATAACATGGATTCCTTAGGGATTCATGGACCCCAAATTTGAAACCTTTGGACAAAGAAATCTTCTTGAGAGCGAAGGCTGGTAAACATGAGAATGAATAATCAAGTAAGGGTCACCAATCTTCTTCTGTAAAAGTGTCTTTAAAATAGGAGTTTTTCATGGAGAATCTCATGGATTTTCTCATGGAGACCTAACACAGAGGTCCATATCCAGGCTAAGTTCACCATGTTTCCTTAGTTACAAAATTATCAGATGAACAAGGAATGAAATGAAGAGTGTACCTACCTCATCTTTTGGAGTCACATGCAACAGAATGTAATCAAACTACAGGAAGAATGTTATTTTTATTTGAGATCCTACTGTTTGCAGTAAGTCTCACCACTATTGAGATATGCAACCCAAGGCAGTTCAGTCACTTCTCTGGGCTTTCATCTACTAATCTAGGAAATGAGAGAATTTGAACTACACAGTCTCTTAGAGCCCTTCTATTTCTGATATTCTCATGTTGAATGTCCACCAAAGATATACCCTGGGCATGCAAGAAAATAAATAAACATTATACGATCCAATTTGAGATTCAAGGGATTCATTCTTCTTGGAAGTAATTAGAAGTCGTAGCTGCACTGGGGTGGTTTAGTGGTTAACCTTCGGACTCTTTTTTTTTTTTAAGAGTCCAAAGGTTATGGGGCACCTGGGTGGCTCAGTGGGTTAAAGCCTCTGCCTTTGGCTCAGGTCATGATCCCAGGGTCCTGGGATTGAGCTCCGCATGGGGCTCTCTGTTCAGCAGAGAGCCTGTTTCCTTCTCTCTCAATCTCTATCTGCCTGCCTCTCTGCCTACTTGTGATCTCTGTCTGTCAAATAAATAAATAAAATCTTAAAAAAAAGAAACGTCAAAAAAAAAAAGAATTAAGTTAATAAAACTTACCTCATCTAATTGATGTGTATTATATGTAGTTAGGTATTCACTTAAAGAAGTTTTAAAATTTCCTCTTATTATCCCATAAAATATAAACATTAATTGTTATCTTTCTGTTCAAGTTTCTACATTATTTGATATTTCTCTCCTTCAAAGTTGACCACTTGCAAGCATAGTGCTATGGACTGATGCCTATATCCCACCTAAATTCATATGATGAAGGTCTAATTTTAAATGCATTATATTAGGAGGCAGGGGTTTTGGGAGTTGATTTAGGTTTGGATGAAGTCATGAAAGTGAGGCCCCCTAGGATAAGACTTGTGCCCTTAAAAGAAGAGAACAGAGGTATCTAGTTCCATCTCCACCTCTCTCCCTCTCTTCTCCATCCGCCGTTATCCTCCCAGTCCCATGGAGACACAGAAGAAGATGGCCAACCACAAGCCAGGGGAACCCTCTACCAGGAACTGGATGGCGCCCAGATCATAGGCATCCACCACCTCCAGAGCTGTAAGAAATCAATGTCTGATGTATAAACCACACAGTTTAGGGTATTTTGTTATGGCAGCCTGAGCTGAATGAGACAGATAGCATCCATTCATTTGCATGTCAATGTTCCCTTATCAAATTCAAAGAAATAAAACTCTTTTTATTGGTTTACACCTTCTTTCACTAGGTAAAAGATAATGATTTGGCTTCTCTACCTAAAAGTGCAGAATACACATTCTTCTTCTGACCCATAAGAAACAAATGTGAACTATACAAGATATCGATTATTACCACCATTTCACAAAGAAAAAAAGTACACTCACAAGTTTGGAGATCACACCAGTGAGAACAGAGGCCATTTCTGATTAATCTCATTCAGATTTTGAACACTTCAGACTCCTCTGAGACAATACAAGAAATGTGCCTGATTTTATCAAGTCATTTTGTGAATTTAACACAAGAAAAGAATTCAGGAAAATATCAGTTTATCCACAAGCATAATATTTTCTCAGTATTATAGACTAAAACTAAAGCTTACTCACCAAGATGTTTCCTTCAAACCCCAGCATAAGACACACACATGGCCAAAGCTGGCTCTTGGGGGTATTCTACCATGAACAGCTATAAAGAAATCAGGACCCAAAGAATGCAGAAAGACTAGACAGAATGACGTTTTCAACAACAGCTGCTACATTTTAATATGTTGGAGCTATTTCAAAATCCCATTGCTCCAACTGACTTTCTTTGCCTTTAAGTCTTTCTTTCCCATCCAAGCACCCATCTTATTCAAGGGGTTTTCAATTACTATGGGAAACCAGAGGGTCAGAGTGACTGAGTTTGACACAAATGATCCCTAACCGAAATTGCTCTAATATGTGCTTCCATTTCATTCTATAAAAAACTGTTCTAGCCAAATGTGGATATCCTCAAGGATACATTATCCAGAAGGATTAATCCAGGATTCTATCCAGAATGCATTATCCCAAAGCATTATCTCTACGTTCCTATTATCTTTTAGATCCATATGTTTAGAAATTACTAGAAAAATCTCTTGTGCATTATTCTGTAGAGTCTAAATGACAGAAAATCCTTGATTTCTAGAAATAATCAAATCATCTGACTAGTGAATAAATGCGGATGAACCAGGTATGTGATTCTGCTTCAGGTTAAAATACTAAATGTGGCTATAAAATAAAGAGAATAGCTTCTTATATGGCCTCCACACACTGGCTCCTTTCCTACCACAGGATCCTTGAATAATTACTCCTACTTCTTGAAATCTTTTTTACAGCATCTTGTTTTACTCACAAAAGAGTAAATCCTCACTTAAAAGAGGCCTTCCTGGAAACCTTAATGAGAGTGGCCTAGCTCCATTTCCATGTTTTTTTTTTTTTTTTTAAATAAGAGTTATCACCATTTATTAATTCTTGTTAATATAACATTTGTCTCTTTCTCCCAACATACATTGTCCAGTCTAGTATCCAATAGACACCTGTGGCAATTCCAATTTAAATTCAAATAAATTATAATTAAGTAAAATTACAGAAAAATGATGACTTTGATTTCATTAAAATTGAGAACTCTGTTCCTTTAAAAACACTGTGAGAAGAATAAAATGACTAGCCACATAATGGGAAAAAGTATTTGTAAATCACATATATGATAAAAAATTTGAATCACAATATAAAACTCTCAAAACTCAGTAATATAAAAACTAAAAATCCAACTAAATTGGGCAAAATCTTTGAATATGAACTTCACTCAACTTAACATATGGATGATAAGCACGTAAAAAGATTTTCACCATCACTAGTCATTAGGAAAATGCCAATCAAAGCCACATTGAAATGCCACATCATTCCCTCTAAGATGGCTATAATCAAAAGGACAGTAAGTCTGGGTGAAGATGTGGAGAAATTGTACTCTTATACTACTGTTGGTAAGAATATAAAACCACTTTGGAAAACAACTGGATATTTTCTTAAAAAGTTAAATTTACAGATAAAATATGACCCAGCCATTCAACCCCTAAGTGTTTACCCAAAAGAAATGAAAGTGTTGGTCCAGACAAAGACTTATACATGTATGTTCATAGTAACTTTATGTATAGTAGCCAAAACCTGGAAACAACCCGAATATCCACTACTAGGTGAATGGATAAACAAGCTATGGCTTCTTTGCATGATGGAATACTACTCAGCAATGAAATGAACCACTGATAAGTGCAAATACATGGGTGAATATTGAAATAATTATATTGAATTAAAGATGTTAAAAAATACATAGTATGATTCTATTTATATATAATTCTTGAAAATGCAAAATAATCTTCAATGACAGAAAACAGACTGGTGGTTTCCTAGGAATGGGGAGCAACACCTGATTTGCAAGGGACATAAAATTTGGGAGATTATAAGTATGTTCACTGTCTTGACCATGATGGTTTCATCAATACATACATGTGCCAAAGCTTCCTGGTGTATAGACCTTAAATATGTACAGTTTCCTGTATGTCAATTATACCTCAATGAAGCTGTTCCTCAGTTGTACCAGCCACAAGTCAAGTGCTCAAGAGCCACATGTAGCCAGTGGCTATCAGACTGGACATTGTAGATAAAGAGCAGTACTATCAGCACAGATAGTTCTAGTCAACAGCAATGCTCTAAAGCAGGGGGTGAGCAAACTATATACCAGGGACACACTGCCTGTTCTTCTAAACCCATTTTTTATTGGAACACACTTATGCCCAGTCATTTACATACTGTCAGTGGCTGCTATGGTGCTACCAGGGCAAAGTCGATAGTAGCAATAGAGACCTTATTGTCTACAAATCTAGATAATTTGCTATCTGTCCCTTTAAGAAAGGATTTGCTGATCCTGGTCTAAATAAAACACTCTGAACATGGGCTACATCTGTCCTGTTCACTGCTGTATAACCCAAGCGGTGTTTATGGAGTACCTCATGAATGCACTGTCCTAAGCACTAGAGAGGCAGTCTTCAACAATACAGAAAATAAGATCACAATTCTCATGGTTTTCACAATCTGGCAAAGGGTTCAGGTCACATGAGAAGTAAATAAGAAAAGATGAAAATCAAACAGAAGTATGGAGTATGAGTGAGGGCAGCAACTTCCACTTAGGTAGTCAGGACAGAACTCTGAGAGGACCAGACACCTGAACATGAGAGAGCCAACACTGCAGAGACCTGTGGTGGAAGCCGAGGGAGGAGCAACACCCAAGGCCTCAGGACAGGAATTAATTGGAAGACCTGATGTGTGCAAAAGAAGGCCCATGTGGCGGGAGAATACACAAGGTGGAAAAGGTAGGTAAGGAGGGAGAAATAGAGAAGGCTAAGAAAAGGTGTCTGAATTTTATCTAAGTATGATGGAAAGCCACTATAGGACTTCAAGGCAGGGAGAAATCTGATCAGTGCACATTTTTACAGATCACTCTGGTGCTGTGAAGTGAAAACCAGGCCAGGCAAGAGCAAGGAAGGTGTTAGAAAAGTTACGGAGTTTCTGGAAAGGTACATGTGAGAGACGGTGATGTTCTGGCTTGGGCTACGTGGCAGCAGTACAGAGGAAGTGGAGAAAGTAAAGTTATGTTGTGAAGTAATAGTTAACTGGCCTTTCTGGTGGTTGTGGTAGAGTAAGGAAATGAAGGAGTTAAAAATGAACCATAGATTTTAGCTTGAACGAGTGGGACAACAGTATGAACCGCAAATATGGGAGAAACTACTAACTGTAAGACCTAATACTGTGTGCTTATTCTATGACAGTATTCACTCCATTTCACAGTTAATACTCCCAACCATCTTGAATAATAGGTACTACTGTCATGTTCATTGTATAAATAGGAAACTGAAGGTGAAGGTCAGAAAAATAGGACCAACACAGTGAAGACTTGAACCTGGGTCACCGCACTCAAATTTCACCACATTGTATGTAATAGCCTCCTTAACAGTAATTTCGGGGAATATGAACTTCATTAGAGGCAATGGCGGTACCACTGGATTAACAGTCTCTCAGAATGACTAGTTTGAAAGATGCTACTGTTCTGCTTTATCTCTTAAACATCACCCTGTATTCTTAGAATAAAAGAAATAATTGGCATCTATGCATTTTTCAAAGCACTTCCTGCAGCATTATCCCTTTGATTCCCATTTACAGAGGAGGAAACTGAAACACGTCTAGTGATTTCCTTAAGATCATCAAGATTGTAACAGAACCAGAACTAAAAGCCAGATGAACTGACTCTATGTAGTGATCTGGCCAATAAGTGTGTCTTTAAAAATTCAGACCGTTCAGAAAAACAAACAAACAAACAAAAATGTGTTTTATATCACTACCCCAAATACGGATACATATGTGAAATGGAGAAAAAGAAGTAATACAAAACGGTTCTCACCATTACTAATTTGTTAGGATTTCTTTTTCTTTTTTTTATAATTTTGATTGTAACTAGCAATTTAAACAACATTGATCCACACTTTGGTATTAACACTACAACACATACTGCAATCACATGGTAGACTTTTTAGGAAATAAGTCTCATGGCTCACAAAAACTATCAAAACCCAAAAGGGCAAGATGGAACATATAGATGAGTTTGCTGAGTATTTGGGTTACCTGAGGACTAGTGTCTGTAAGAGTATAAATTGCAATGATTGCATGAACTACAGTTTAGAAAAATTCTTTATTATGATTATTTCCTATCTCTAATATGGAGGTCTGAAATCAAGGCATGCCTGCTAATATTTAAAATGAGAGAGGTGCATTATGGAAAAAAAAATTAAAAACAACAACAAAAAAAAGTGCTTCACCTTGTCTTTGCCCCAAAGGTAGTAAAGAGCTACAGAATGCCCAGATTAGCAATATCTATTTCCTTTGGAAAGAAAGAGAGAGAGAGAGAGAGAGAGGAGACTGGTGATAATGTGGCAGCCCATTAAGATATATAATGAAAGACAGCATCTTGAGGACAACGGCTTAAGATGCAAGGCAATCTTTCATTTATTGGATAAGTACTACTTGTTAAATGATCAAGCTACTCAAATATCCTTTGCCAGAATGCTTAATTTCCCTTAGGAAAGGAAGAAAACTGCTCAGGAGTATCAATCTTTGATTTTCCCCCAAATGCTTAAGTTTACAAGAATAAAAGAAAAGTGCTTTAAAGTCCATGTCAATTACTCCGAACATTCCTGAATGTGGTGCTAACTTGGTGAATTTTCTCTCTCTCTCTCTCTCTCTCTCACACACACACACACACACACACACACACACACACACACACACGTTTATCCCCGCATCTCATCTCAGAAGGGGAAAAGCCACAAGGACACTCCACAGTCTCAATATATCAAAGGACACCAGCACTTAGGCCTATACATCATCAAGTGCACAGGCATCCCTAGGTGCCCCGCAACACAGTCAAGATCCCAGGGAGGCCCATTCCCTTCCATACTCAGAACAGCATCTCCCCTCTCCTCACATGACCTCTTGCCAACCTGGGATCCTGGTGCGTGGACTCAGAAAAGGCTGTGAGGTCTGGACCATCAGAAGCACCCCATCGCCCCTCCAGGTTCTCACAATAGACACCCAGTACCTCCAGACATTTCTTATGCAACAGTTCAGTGACTCCTCTAATCCCAGTTGGTTTCCAGAGAAACTGGAGGGGCACCACCAGGACACAGGGCAAAATAGGGGGTCCAAATAGTAGGTCTTTGGGGGAGGGGTGGAGGAGGAGTGGACAGGGCCAGAAAGCCCACAAGGCCGCCAGCACACAGCAGGGCTGCAGAGGTCTGCGACTCTGCGCCATGTATTCTTGCTCAGGGGACCCTTTCCAGACACCTGGCTGGTCCGCACCAGCACGCCACAGACCGGGCCGCCCTGTGCACCGGGACCAAATGCTCCAAGTGGTCGCCAGAGTCCCCGCTCCAGACTCTGACAGAGCACCCGCGGGCTGCCCCATGCCCCCGCCCGGGCCCCTACAGAGCACGCATTGGCCTGGGGACCAAGGGACCCCGCAGGGCGCAGGGCGAAGGCCCCTGTGCCGGCCTGGGACCCTCCGCCGCAGTCCACCGGTCAGCCAGGCCGGTTCCAGCCTAACCAAACCTCCGTGCCCCTGCGGGATGGACCGTGAGCATCCCAAGCACACCAGAGAGTCAGACCACCACCTCCGCACCCGGGAGCCTTGGCGAAAGCGCGGTGCGGGCGCCGGAACCTCCCCCCACCCCACCCACCAGAAAAAACCTCTCAGGGGCCATACCTCAGCCTCCAGGTGGGAGGCCCAGCGCCTCAGCCCCTCCGCCTACTTTCCTCAGCGCGGGTTGTAGAGGCCAGCGGAAGCCGCGGGCCCTGACGACTTGGAGGGGACCCTGTCTGCAGATGGTGAGCGCCAGGGAGACCTCGGGGGCACCCAGAGGCCAAACCCTCAGGGAGGGAGGGGGCCGGGGAAAGGCGAAGCCCCAGTGTCCGTCCGCGGGCCCAGATTGAAGGAGTGGCCCGGCCATCAGTCCGGCGGCAGACGGAGATGAGGAGCCAGACTGGGGGTCCCTCCGAGAGCCTTTAAGACTCTAGACTGGAAACCCGGGGACTCGGGGTGACTTGCCAGACCTGGGCGCTGGAGGGCGGGGATGGCGGAACATCGGGGAACTCAGGCTGCAGGCTCTGAGCCGCTAGTCCAGAGCATAAAATCCCCCAGGCGGCGATCTCCAGCGCGCCAGTTGCGGCGCAGAGGGCGCCCGCATGGAGAGGGTGGGGGCGGCAGCGGCAGCGGCAGCAGGAGCAGCTCCATATCCTCACGTTCTTGGTGCCGGGCCTCCTGAGGTCCCAGACTCGCCTGTCAGAGAAGAGGAGGGCCCTGGCTGCTCCCCTAAAGTGTCCTGCTGGGGGGACATCGCTTGCATGAAGAAGACTTTCCCGCAAATCCCAGCCCAGGAAGAGGCCGCACAGTCATGTCCGGGGGAAGCTGGCCAAACAGGCGAGGACGCGCGGGTCTAGGCTGCTGTCGCGCTCAGGCTTTGAGCCGGGTTCCGGGTGCTACCGGCGTGCCTCCCATCGGGGCCATGCACCGCCACTGTGCTTGGCACCATGGGCTGCAGGCCTTTGCAGCGGCGACCACCTGTTGGCGCCGGGACCGCCCGGCTTCGGGCGTCCCTATTCTGCACAGGGCGCCCATCGCCAGGACACGCCCCCCGTTCTGCGGCTTCAGTGGTCCTGGCCGCTTCCTCCGACTGGGGCGCAGCCAGGCTGGGTGTCTTTCTCTGCTTGCAGAGATCTGCTGGGGGACAGGCAGCCCACGGACCTTGCTAGCCTGCGACTCAGGGGCCCGTGTCACGAATGGGAACCTCTAGGGCACCAACGCGCGCCTCTCCCGCTGACCAGCCCAAGAGCTCCTGGCCGCGTCCCTGCCCGCCCTCCCAAAGAACCACCCCCCCCAACCCGGACCCGGGGCCCCCACTCAGGAGGTCTTAGGTTGGAGCTGAGCATGGCAGGGTGCCAGGGCTGTGCAAATTGGGAAGCCCCAGGCATCACCTGGCCTCCTGAGCAATCCTGAACATTTGTGTAGCCCTCCTCGATTTCTGCAGCTGCAAGTCAGCAGCCTCTGCACCATTTGCCCCAGTGGTTTCAGCTGTCTGAGGCTGCAAAGACAAGGGCATTCCAATCCTCAAAGTGCAATTAGGGAAAATGCAGGCAAGAAGGACTCTGAAATATGGCTTAGCCATTGAGAAGGCTATGATATGTGGGAGTGTTTATCAGATATCTGCGCTGAGAGCATGACTTCGGACAGCCCCAATAGTGGGTGTTTGTTGTTGTTTGTTTGTTTGTTTGTTTTTGCCAGAGAATAATCAGGAAGGGGATTTGGAACCAAACCAGGTTGAGTTGAGTGTTGTACTTTGCAGAACTGACTGATGGGTGCAGATGATTCCATAGGTGGCCTTCCTCCTTGGAGTCAGGTCTACATGAAGGGTAGATGAGTGACAAAGGACACACCCTCCATGATACTATGTTGTTGAAGGACGTTTGTTTGTTTTTGTCATTTTTTTTTATTTTATTTTTTTCCCTTTTTATTAATTTTTTCAGCGTAACAGTATTCATTCTTTTTGCACAACACCCAGTGCTCCATGCAAAACGTGCCCTCCCCATCACCCACCACCTGTTCCCCCAACCTCCCACCCCTGACCCTTCAAAACCCTCAGGTTGCTTTTCAGAGTCCATAGTCTCTTATGGTTCGCCTCCCCTCCCCAATGTCCATAGCCCGCTCCCCCTCTCCCAATCCCACCTCCCCCCAGCAACCCCCAGTTTGTTTTGTGAGATTAAGAGTCATTTATGGTTTGTCTCCCTCCCAATCCCATCTTGTTTCATTTATTCTTCTCCTATCCCCCTACCCCCCCATGTTGCTTCTCCATGTCCTCATATCAGGGAGATCATATGATAGTTGTCTTTCTCCGATTGACTTATTTCACTAAGCATGATACGCTCTAGTTTCATCCACGTCGTCGCAAATGGCAAGATTTCATTTCTTTTGATGGCTGCATAGTATTCCATTGTGTATATATACCACATCTTCTTGTCATTTTTTTTTTAATTGAGGTTCCTGTGGGGTTCAGCTGTTATCAAGACAAGCTGTACAAGAATAGGGCTCTGGCAGACTCGGTTCCCAGCAAGAGATGCTATCCAACACACACACACACACACACACACACACAAACACACACATACACACATACACACATTTACATACAACCCCCACCCCCAGTCACTGGCAATGTTTATTGTGCAAGTAATGGGTAGAAAATGTTCCAGCCCATTTTTTTTTTCCATTTTATTTATTTTTTCAGCGTAACAGTATTCATTCTTTTTGCACAACACCCAGTGCTCCATGCAAAACGTGCCCTCCCCATTACCCACCACCTGTTCCCCCAACCTCCCACCCCTGACCCTTCAAAACCCTCAGGTTGTTTTTCAGAATCCATAGTCTCTTATGGTTCACCTCCCCTTCCAAATTTTTTTTTTAATAAACATATAATGTATTTTTATCCCCAGGGGTACAGGTCTGTGAATACTATGCAGCCATCAAAAGAAATGAAATGTTCCAGCCCATTTTTAAGCCTTGTCCACACATTGTTCAAAACAAACTTACACAGGCTGTAAAAATCTTAAATTATTCCAATGTATATGTATGTATATGTGTTCAGATGCAATTTTTCAGGGGTAGCTGTCTTTCTGCAGCTTAGACCCAAGTGTACTGAGAGGACTTTGCACCCACTACAGAGTTTATCAAGGATTGTATACTGCAGATGGCTTTGCAGTTCCTTTCATCTGGGCTGAAATCATGCTATTATGTTTCCGATCATGAATGGACAATCCCAGGTTCCTTACACTGGTTCATTTTTTAAATTTCAATTATACTCATCTCTTTTTAATATTTCATGTGATTAACTTATTATCTTTAATATTTATTATCTGTCTGTCTTCCAGCGGTCAGAAATATTTTTATTATTGTTGTTTAGAGTTGTGCCTGGCACAATAAATGTTTCTTGATTAAATGAATGAATGAGACACAAAAAGGATATGGGATCGGTTCCAGAAGGACCAACCCTGGATGGTTATTTTGTGCTGAGAGCCTCATGGATTATAAGCTTTCTTTTGGAGATGATACATCATGCTCTAATCACATGTGGAAAACTCACTTTCACTTTAGAATTTGTAAGTGCTTTTATTTCAAATTCCAAGTTTTGATTTGCATAAAAAGACCCATCCCACCCCTCTCCTGTAAGGAGCTTTGAGGGAGAACTCACTTCCTAAGGAACATTGTGTTTGCTCAGATTAATATTATCACCAGAGTCATATTGGAAAGAACACAAATAAGATCACAGTCACTCCTGGACTTAAAATCTTCCTTGGCTCCTATGTCTATGGGATAAATATCAAATGCTACAGTGTGATAGACAAGACTCTCTACAATCTGATACCTCACTCCCACTCCCTTGTGTTATCACCTGCTCTACTTCAACTCTAGCCCTGTTCTCCCTCACACTGAACTATGTGCACTTCCAGGAATGGCTTGATCTAGCCCATGGTCATGGCTTTGAACCTGCTGTTCTTGTTGCCTAGGAAGTTTCCCTTCTATATATTTCAACCTGTTGTTTTACATGGATTCCTCTAGGGCCTGCTGCATAGCAAATACCTGGTATGCATTTGTTGAGGAAAGAAATCTTTAAGGCTTATATCTATAAGTACCTCAAGAAACTCTTTCTGTCTTTCTTTTTACCTAGCTTCCACCACACACCAACCACACACGCAAGGTTAAGTGCACCTTCTGTATTAGTAACAAAATTTATTGAGTCGCTTTATGCCAGGTACTAATCTAAGCATTTTACCCATTTTAATTCATTTAAATCTTAACTACAAGCTAGAGTCCCTTACACCCCATTTTAACCATGGGAAAACCCAAGTCACAATGATGTTAGATAACTTGTTCCAACAGCTGGTAAGTAGTGAAGCCAAAGTTGGAACCTGGGAGTCTGCTCCAGAATCAGTGCTCTTAACCCCTTGTCCATCCTGCCTCTCCTGTGTGCTTCCTTCTCCTTACAGCACACATTACACTAGGCTGTTACCATCTGGTTGACTTGACTTTAAGCTCCTTGAAATTAAAGGTTATGTTTTGTCTTCCCTCTCTTCTCTCTATTTTGTGACAAGCACAGAGTTAGACTCTCAATGATTCAACCCCCCCCCCCCGTGAGTTAGCTTTGAATGAATGAGTGAAGTAGTAAAAATAACCATTTTCATTCTCTATACAGGTTAATGAAGATGCTCTGATGTGGGAGAATTATTGGTAGACTAGTCCTCTCATTCCTTAGACAGTGAAAGCATTTTCCCTGCACTGGGAATCTTAGCTTGTAGAAAATGTGAAGCCAGAAAGCAATACTGATAACAAAGGCAACTGGAGGGGTGTGATGACCACGTCTGACACAAGCAGGATGCATCCAGAATATTTTGAAATAAACTGTAAAGTAAAGTACTAAGAATAGCGGAGATTAACAGCTGGGAAACACCAACACCAGACCTTTAACAGGAACTCCTCTAAGAATGAAACCAAAATGTTTGGCCAACCATTAGATTGAGAAATAGGGAATAAATTTAACTATGAAAGGGGATGTCTGCACAACTCATTTGTCCAATGTATATTTATTGTGTCTGCCATGTGCCAGGCACTGTGCCAGGCACTTCGAGTATAGTTAGGTTGAGTCCACAGCTGTCATGCTCGTAAGCCCTAAGATGGACATTAGAATCATTGTAGTGTATCAGAATATTCTAGAGCAGAGATTGTGACCTGATGAGCCGCAGAGTGAATTCAGGCATATTTTTCAGCATAATGATTTGTTTTTTTTTTTCTTTTTCAAAGTACTGTTCATGGCCTCCCCATAAGACAGAGGTGGGTCCTGCTATTTAACTACAGACAATGGAAAACAGTCTTCATATAAGCCTCTGAGATGACACAAAGTGATTGGCTTTGTATCTAATTAACTTAGAACCCAGACATAAATGAGTGATAGCCAACAGCAATGATGTTTGTCCTTTATAAGACCTTATATACAGGGAAAGGCAGATTTATTGGAACAGCAAAGCAAGTACCTCTGCAATTCTTATTGATTTGTTCTGTAATGAAACTGCATTGTACTATGATCACACTGTGATGTGTTACAATATTAGAGTTAGTAAGATTCAACCACCTCATGTAAATAGGTCTTATGATAATACCAATATTGACAATCAAGTGTATTGAGAGAATGAATTAAAGTCTCCTCAGGATGTGATACCCTTAGAAAATGACTTGCCTGGGGAATAACTGAATCTAGCTAACCACTAGCTGATTTCTGTGCTCAATAGTTCGGAATTAGATTATCATGAGGTACAAAGAGCAGTAGGTTGGTACCTGAGAGAATAATCAAATTGTATAAGAATATGAAAATGCAATAGTTTTGTAAGGCAAATTAGTTGTCTCTCAATTCATCTCTTTTCTCACAATGACTTCTCCAAGTATTAGGCATATCCATGTTGCTACCGCTGGTGTATCTGTTCTACAGCAAATATAAATGCTCTGAAAAATCTAATGACTTTGCTCTAAGGGGACCATGGCCTGAGACCAGAGTATGGACTGTGACATAGTAAGGAATGTCTATTTGGTCTCTGTCCCTGGTTCCAGACGAAGAGCTCCAAGTCATTTAGAAATCATTTATGATAGGATTATATTTCAAATTAGGCAACCCTTGGAGTGCTCCTGGATGGTGAGTTGTCATTAGAAAGACCAAGCATGATTAGAAGCTTGGAACTTTCTGCCCCATCCCCCATCCTCCAAGGAAGAAAGAAGAGCTGGAGATTAAGTTAATAAATCAATCATGATTATGTGAAAAGCCTCCATGAAAGTACCTAAACTAAGAACTTCTAGGTTGGAGACTACATTCACATGCTGGGATGTTGGCACACCCCAACATCAAGGGGACAGAAGTCCCTGTGCTTGAGATGCTCCCAGACCTTGCCCTACTACCTCTTTATCTTGCTGTTCATCTGTATCTTTTTTCATATCCTTTATAATAAAACAATAGACATAAGTCTTTCCCTGAGCAATCCACAATAAGAAAGTTATCAAAGGTCACACAATTAATCAGCGATTGAGAAAAGACTTGAAAGTAAATCTGATTGCAGAATTCAAATGCTAAGTATTGTACCAGGACTCAGGAAAGGCAACTGTTTGTCTTACAGTAACCCGGTCAACTGCATATTCATCTCCTTCATATTTTTGCTCTACTGCTCACCATATTGTTTTGTGATTGACTTACTTATCATGTGTCTTTTTATTTTTATAAGATTGTATTTATTATTTGACAGAGAGAGAGAGATATTTTATTTATTATTTGACAGAGAGAGATCACAAGTAGGCAGAGATGCAGGCAGGGGTGGGGGGAGCAGGCTCCCCTCGGAGTAGAAAGCCCTATGTGGGGTTCCATCTAAGGACCCTTAGATCATGCACTCATGGCCTCAGCCTAAGGCAGAGGCTTAATCCACTGAGCCACCCTGGTGCCGCTATCATGTGTGTGTTTTTTTTGTTTTTTGTTTTTTGTTTTTAAGTAGATCTCAGTGCCCTCTAGGGCAAGCAATGTGACTGTCAGAGTCCATTATTTGGCAAATGAAGTCAAGGAAGGGAGGGACAGGGGAAGGGTATATGGAAAGGAATAAAGAAATAGGAGTAAGAAGAGAAAGAGATGAGGATGCCTGGGTGGCTTAGTCAGTTGAGTGACTGCCTTCTCCTTGGGTCTCATGATCATGGAGTCCCAAGATTCGCATCTGTGTCTCTGCTCAGTGGGGAGTCTGCGTCTCCCTTTGGACCTCCCCCTTCTGGTGCTCTCTTTCATTCTCTCTCAGGTAGGTAAATGGAGTCAAAAATTAAAAAAAAAAGAGGTGAAGATGGATAATGTATACAAACAAATACCTGGTCCTGATTCTGCCATATATACTGGCTTGTAACTGGGGAGCTATAGACAATCAGGAACCTCCATATGCCCTTGTTCAGTTTCTGTGGGAAATGTCTTCAAATAATACAAATACAATTTATAAACAAATTGTTTAAAAGTTGTTGACGCTAATAAGTGATGAGTAAAATCTACTTATTTCTCTCTGCCCTGAGAGCACCAGAGTGATTGTGCAAAGTCAGATATCCACTAGAACTCCAAAGCATTAGAAAAACACAGAATAAGGTGGTTTCCATCTTTAAAGATTGGTCAACCTCCAAGGGATGAGTTTGGCAAACCTCAGGCTGCAGGAATGGGGATGATTCTTCTTTGGTTAACTAATACCTAATGCCTAATACCATCAACCCTTATCTGAATAATCAGTCATTTTAAAAACAACAAAAGGAATATTGTTTTACATGACATGAAAATTCTATTACTATTAAAAAAATCAGCTTCATCAACCCAAGTGTCCACTGATGAATGAATGGTTGAAGAAAATTTAGTGTACACACACACACACACACACACACACACATACACACACAGTGGAATATAAGTCAGCCATAAAAAGAGAATTAGGAGCACCTGGGCAGCTCATTCAGTTAAGCATCTGACTCTCAGTATCAGCTGAGGGCATGACCTCAGGGTCCTAGCATCAAGCCCTGTGCTGGGCTCCTTGCTCAGCAAGAAGTCTGGTGGAGATTCTCTGCCTCCCTCTCCTTCTGACCCTCCCTGCTGTGCTCACTAAATCTCTCTGTCTCTCCCATTCTCTCTAAAACAAATAAACCTTGGGCACCTGGGTGGCTCAGTGGGTTAAAGCCTCTGCCTTCAGCTCAGGTCATGATCTCAGGGTTCTGGGATGGAGCCCCACATCAGGCACTCTGTTCAGCAGGGAGCCTGCTTCCCTTCCTCTCTCTCTGCCTGCCTCTGCCTACTTGTGATCTCTGTCAAATAAATAAATAAAATCTTAAAAAAAATAAAATAAATAAATAAAATAAAATAATCCTTTAAAAAATGAGATCTTGCCATTGTGATGATATGAAAGGACCTAGAAGGTATTATGCTAAGTGAAATAAGGCAGAGAAAGACAAATCATTTAATATATTTTTTTTCTAAAGAAAGAAAGCAAATGTCAAAAAAAAAAAAAAAACACAGAAACAGACCTATAAATACAGAGAACAAACTGATTGACCCAGGGAAGGGGAGTAGTGGCATGGACAATATGGGTGAAGGAAGTGGGAGATACAGGCTTCCAGTTACAGAATGAGTAAGTCACTGGGATGAAAGATAAAACACAGAGCATATAGTCAGTGGTACTATAACAGCGTTGTATGATGACAGATGGCAGCTAGCCTTGTGGTGAACATAGCATCACAATTAGAGTGTTCGAATCATAATGTCATATGCCTAAAACAAAGGCAACAGTGTGTGTCAACTTTTCTTCAATTAAAACATTAGCTTGATTTTAGTAATTTATAAGTTAATATCTCTCCCTCTAATCGATATACATCCAAGGTACAGTTTGGACAATTGTTGATGTGGCAAGAATAAGCAAAAGAAAAATGCTTTTAAAAGTTCATAAACCATATGATTACATTTTCAACACATATAAAATCATGCTAATACTTCAGCATTATTGTTATTGGTTTTTTAAAATCTTTTTGTTTATATCCACATTCCTGTATGTATTCCACATACCGATAACAATTCTATGAGTATGTAAAAGCTATTACTTTGTACTCTTTAAAAATGAGAAAATTAAGAGCAATATTTCATTATCTTTCCCTTTTTTGCTGTTATCAGTATTTTACTCTATTAAGGTTTTGAAGATTACTTTCTGTTAAAACATCAAATCAGACTAATTACTCAGAGACAGTTTAAAGTTAAAGATAAACTGAATAGTTCCAAAGATAAAAAGCACACCCATATTCTCTAGAGAATCCTCTGTGGATCAGATTTGACTGACTCTTAGCAATAACAAAACAGAATCTTGAAATAACAACAGGAAAGTACAAAAGAGAGCAGGTCACTCGTGGAAGGGTTTTCCTTTGAGACTGCTCTAAATTTATTTCCAAAGCTTTAAGCAACAATAAACCTCTCTTTCTCCCCACATTTGCAGTACCATTAACTCCAAGTCCCCACCAAAACAGAATGATGAAACCAGATTCAGAATCTTTGCAACTTCACAAAATGCCTGTCCACTAATCCTAAGCAAATGTGATCTTCATTCCTTAAATTGATTGGAAAAGTGACTTTTTCTAATGAATTAAATAAGTTAAATGAATATGAAGATATCATCTCCTTCAAATGCTTCTCCCCACTTCACATACAAGTCTGATCATTTTCCTTGCTTGACATTGTATCCCTACTAATTTTCTCTCCTAGGGTACTTTAGAAAGCTATGGGAAAAAAGTGAAAGTTATATCCTAATACATACATTTAGTTTTAGCTTTAATTTACTATCACTATCTCATTGATCAGGTATATGGCATAAAACAGGCTCCAGGATGATATGTAACTATAGCTATTGACAAAAAATGCTGGAAAAAAATCTGTCTTTATTTTTAAAATCTCAAAACTGAGCCTTGACGACTTTGTTAATTAAAAAAAAATCCATTTATTTGTTCCACCAAAAGAAATATAATCACAAAGTGTTGATTCCAACATTAATATTGATCTACCCAGTAAAAAATAATGTACTTTTTATGGTAAACACAGTGGTCTAAACCATTTTAGTTATTCTGCCCTTCTCATTATTTTTGCAGGTATTTATGTTACAAGTGACTCCATGAATTCTTGGGATGCCATCTGCCCCATAGTTGAAGATAAGCATCTCATAACTGAATCCATTTCCAATTAGGAAGCTGAGGCAATGGTCAAGGTAGAGAATAGTTTAGTGCCATAAGTATTCAGAGTCCCTTAATCCCCAGTTGTTTACAGGTATTGATCTCAGTGTGGGATGGCAATTGTTCTGAGTTCATATTTGAAGTAGTTCAAAGACATTTGTTTTACCACCCAACTTCTGTAAAGGAGCCAGAGTCCAGCTTAGAAATAGCACAGTACTTTGCTTATCAAGCACCTTATTAAAGGGGCATGGTATTTCGTCTACAACTTGGTAGACAAGACAAGCATTATTGGGAGAGAATGTAACACATTGTCCTCTCCTTAATCTAATTCCCTATTGACCTTTGCCTATAAAACTTTCTACTCATGCACTGCTCTCCAACTTCCTCTCTGTGATCAGTACTCTTCCTTCATGTCTGAAACTCTTAAAGAATGATTTCTTCTTACTGAAACCCAGGTCCTCACTGGGACTCCTCTGCAAGACTGTCTTCCAGGGACAGTTTTTTCTGTCTCACACTCTGCATACCTCCATCTGGGAGATTTAGAGGTCCTCCTCATTTCCTGTGCTTTTTCCAGTCCATACTTCCCTTTGTTCTGATCCTTGGAATTCATCCTTCTGGCTACAGCATCCTCTCTATAACTACTACCCCCTCTTTCATTGTACTTCCTGCTAATCTCCTAGACATACTTCATCAACGAAACACTCTAGGTAGGTCCTGACTCAGGGTCTTCCTCATTCCCCCAGCTTCTCGCCAGTATTCTCGGCATTGATAATATTCACATTGGTGGGCTAACAGTTTACACTTTTGGTTCTTTGGTCTCCTTTTCCTTGAACCTCCACCTCCTACACACTACCTCCCTGCACCTTGTCTTCACCAGACTTTACAACACTTCTGAAAACTGGATTTCTGAACACACCAGTTCACTTGCTCAGGTATACCCCTATCAAAGGCACATTCCGTGACCGCCTGATACCTCCAATCCATTGACACACCCCCCAATAGCAATCCCACAGCTTTTGGTCCCACCTTAACAGGTCCCACCCACTTTCTTGTCCAACTTCTTTCCTTGGTGCATGATTACAATCA
The DNA here is from genome assembly GCF_922984935.1 of Meles meles. Lineage (NCBI taxonomy): Eukaryota > Metazoa > Chordata > Mammalia > Carnivora > Mustelidae > Meles > Meles meles. Next base: position 11,680,052 of record NC_060068.1, read on the forward strand.
CTCCTTTAAAATGCCTTTGACTTTGTGCTCTACACTTTTTTTTTTTCACTGTGTTGGGAATAACCACAACTTATTTGAAGAATATCAACCTACAGAGCACCTCAACCAACAATCCAGGTGATGTGTTCCCTTTATCATCATGATTGTGAGTCTCAAGTTGTGAGTGAACTTAGTACTACTCACTAATGCTGCTATTTACTAATAAGCTTACTTTCCCATCCCTTAGAGGAATACTTCATACATTCTCTTACCTGTTAATACCATTTCACTTATCCTCCTCACAAATGATTAATGATTTTTCTTGCCTTCTATTTCATTGAGATAACAAAAATAATCATACATGAACACACTCAATTTTCCAACAACCAATCTGTGTATCTACCTGTTCTTGAATCCATTTCCTCCTTCCTTCCTATCGCAGGGCAGTAAGTGCCTCATATCGGCACAGAATACTTAATACCTCAAAACCTACTTCCTGGACCCATCCAAACCCTCCACTCATGTGGTTATCCCCACCTTCTCTTTAAACTGGATTATATTTACAAACAAGCTCACTTAAGTTTCTATTACCTAAAAATAAATTAAACTAAATTAAAATAGCAACATAAAATTACATAGAGAGATAGCTATATGCACACATATGCTTTTACATGTTTTTGTTCTTTTTTGTCCCCTTACAGCAAAAAGTCTCAACAGAGTTACCCCTAGAAGTTGCCCAATTCCTAACATCCAACCCAGGACAGTCGAGCCTGCATCCCCACTTCTCGAAAGACACCACTCTTGTTATGCTCAAAAATGACCTCCATATTGCTAAGTGCAGCCTAAAAAGCAATAAGTGTTATTGGCAACTCATGTCTTAGTTGTGAAATTAACAATTCATAGTGATCCTCCAAAGAATTAGGACTGAAGTATGGTACAGATTCACAAGTTACTCTGCAGCAGAGATGAGGCAGGGAGTGGCTCAGAACCACACAAGGAGTTAGGAGGAAGTATAGAAAAGTGAAGGTCAACACAAGGACCTAGTCAAAGCCAGGAACTGGGGCCAGGAAGATATAAACATAAAGAATGGGGTTGGGGTGCCTGGGTGGCTCAGTGGGCTAAAGCCTCTGCCTTCAGCTCAGGTCATGATCCCAGGGTCCTGGGATCCAGCCCTGCATTTGGCTCTCTGCTCAGCAGGGAGCTTGCTTCCTCTTCTCTCTCTGCCTGCCTCTCTGCCTATTTGTGATCTCTGTCTGTCAAATGGATAAATAAAATCTTAAAAAAAAAAAAGAATAGGCCAAAGAACAAGCATGCTTTGTAATGATAAAACTAAAACCACTGACTGGTTCTCCAGAGCCCAGGGTCACCTTGGACATAGAGAAGTCATTTGACATTAAAGTTAAAAGAATAGAGAGAGAGAGAGAGAGAGAGAGAGAGAGAATATATGCATTTACACACACACATATTTGACGCAAATATAAATATTTACAAACATACAATTTGACCTTTGGAAAGGATACAACCTTCTATAAATTATAAATCTTTTGTAGTAATTCCTTGGTACATACACACATAATTCTGTTTTTATAACTGTGTTTATTTTCAAACACATATACATTAGGTTATCTTATGTAAGTATGGTATTGAACAAAATGACTTTGTTGAACATTTGTCTGTCTACATATAAATAGAATATTTTGAATAAATAAATACAGTTCTATGTACTGTTCGTGAAAATGCAGCAATCTCTACATTGGCACTGTTCTCTTTTATGTCAAGCCAATCTGTTGCAATTATCCAAATGTCTATTTTTACTATTCAATTTCCCAATAACATGTGTCTGTCTTCCTTGTCTCATTAACTCTCTATTCTTTTATGTGCTTCCTATAGAATAATCGGCTCTATTCACTATATTCCAAAGAATATTTTAAGAAAGTAAAGGGTATTTTGGATGAGGGGCAGCTTTATATAGCTGCTGATGATTATTGTGATCTTTGATATACTACATCTATTTACCGTTTAAAGAAGATTTGATTCAGGCAGAATAATATTTTCATAAATTTATGTAGTAAATATAGTGCTTAGTATAGTAATAGTAACATCAAGAGTAATTGTCTTTACCCCTCCCTCTAATCTGGTTGAATTATACTGTACAATATAGTGCCCTCCAAATTAAAACACAGATGACTCGAATGTGGAGTTTGTGGTGGCTGTCAAAGATTCGTTTTCTGGATAGAATTCACGTCTCTTCTTTCTTGCAAGAGCTCTCCTGACATATGTAACAGAGTCCCTGCCCTGGGTAATGAGCAGGCACATGCACACTTTCCATGGGTTGTCCTTATTTCCAGAGCAGGAAACTTAGCATTGTATTCACATCAGCCAGTCTGCCCAGCTAGTGATCTCAGACTCATTTCTAGTTTCAGGAAAAATGCCAAGAAATCTCATAACTGGATCGAGCCTGAAGTCAAAACTGATTTTTGACCTAGTGTTGTATATGGCAAACTTGTTTGCTATCGGAGCCCTATAACCAGATTGTAGTCTGCTCTGACCTATAAAGTATGTCAGAGAAACGCTAAGGGTCCAATGACCACTTTAAAATAATTTCATCAAAGGACAAATGTTCCTGAAAATAAATACATCGAGAAACTATGTTTCTTTGTCCTTTTATCTTAGTCAAACACCTTATTCATAACCGTCTAATGTAACAGAAAGCTGGATTTGACAACTACTTCTAGATCAGACACTAATTGGAACTTTCTCTTAGGGAAGAGATTTAACCTTCATTCATTCAAATGTATTTACTGACTATCCACTGTATGAATGTAGGTTAGGCAGAGTCTTAGACTTTCCTGGTCATAGAACCTTCAAATGAATAAAACTTTTGGGTTTTAGTGTTGCAAAATTCTGTATAGTTTTATGACATGTTATAAGATCATGAACCAGGGTAGAGCCTGTTTTATGCATTAATAAATGGTATAGCAAGGTGGGAACACATTTTGTGTATTATTTTAACCCAGCATCCACCAAACATAGCATTCTTTTTTTAAAGATTTTATTCATTTGTTTTACAGACAGAGATCACAAGTAGGCAGAGAGGCAGGCAGAGAGAGAGAAGGGGAAGCAGGCTCCCTGCTGAGCAGAGAGCCTGACCTGGGGCTCGATCCCAGGACTCTGGGATCATGACCTGAGCTGAAGGCAGAGGCTTTAACCCAGGCACCCAAAATAGCATTCTTTTGCGCACAAAGACATCTCTTAAGCTGTTATTTTCTAATAAACAAAATATAGTTCTATGTTCTGCAGGAGTAAAAATTATGGTTTTAGGTTCCCTTAGCACTTCTTTTTAAAACTTTTAAGTTTTGTTCAAAGCTTATTGAAAAGACGTCATAATGTCCCTCTTTGGAACAGGCTACCCTCAAGCGCAGCTCAGGACCTCTTTTTCCATCAAAACAGAAATACATTCCCAGGAAAAAACTCCCCTCAAAATAAACTGAAGAGTGTACTGCTACATCATATCAGTACAAAGGAAAGCACAATAAGGATATATAACTAATATCATGCAGTTTTTCTAGGTGACAAACATATTCTCTCCCAAGACCTGCTTATAACCTATCCCTTCAACCAGTTATCCTAGCTCAGTCATCATGTATGATCTGATGAGCAAATGAAATATTTATCCCGATTCCATGACACAATTTTTAAACCACTTTATTAAGGTATAGTTGACATAGAAAAGCTGCCCATATTTAATGTACACAGCTTATTGAGTTTGAGGATAATGGTACACCCTAAAACTATCATGAAACAATTGTGAAAGGATTGATTTCTGAATCTTGAGCTATCTCTCCCTCTTTTACTTTTGAATGGGGCAGATAAGAAAAAATTGCAAATACTAGGTTATAAAATGTAAATATTTGCTTCCAAAGTACTAATACCTCCCTACAAATGTATATTGATATTGCTTCTTGAATTACTTGCAAAATAAAATGAGAAGTATGGAAATGATGCACTTCAAGTTAGGAGTTAGTAGATTTCCAAAGCAAAATATCTCATGATGTAAAAGTACATGATGTTTATACAACTGATTCCAAGAAGAGAGCACCTTCTGGGAAGGAAATACTCATGATATTTGGAATAAGACTTTATAAGCTATATGCCAAGAGGAATAATCACAAGGTAATAATAAGGTAAACTGGGGCACCTGGGTGGTTCAGTGGGTTAAAGCCTCTGCCTTCGGCTCAGGTCATGATCTCAGGGTCCTGGGATCGAGCCCCACATTGGGCTCTCTGCTCTGCAGGGAGCCTGCTTCCTCCTCTCTCTCTCTGCCTGCCTCTCTGCCTTGTTGTGATTTCTCTCTGTCAAATAAATAAAATATTTAAAAAAATAAGGTAAACTTACTCTGTTTATGTGATGTACGTATCATATTGCATATAATTATAGCTCAAAAAGATATTTTCACATGCTCTATTCTAGAGATATTCTTGTTTTCATTTTCATTTTATGATCCATGATCCATCCCAAATTGATTTTGGATTATAATGTCACATAGGAATACTTTTTTTTTTTTTTTCCATTTGGACGTCCAAATGACCCAACACCATCTTCTGAAAAGATTTTCCGTTGTCACGGCAGAGTAAATTTTATCTATAGCACAAATAAGTGTGGGTTCCTTTTTGGATTCTGTTTTATCTCAATTCTAATTGTCTAGAGTAGCACCAATACCAAACTATATCATTTAGAATAGCTTTATTGTGACTATTGTATTTGATAGAATAATTCTTCCAACTTTATTCTTCTCCGAGACTCTCTTATTAATGCATGACCTTTTGCAATTTTAACAATATTTTGAAATCAACATGTTAAATTCTATCAATAATTTTGATGGTGGATTGAGTAAATCTATATAGTTCTCTTTAAATACTACTTTATAATATTAAATCTTCCAACCCTTTGCCATGGTATATCCCACCCTTTGTGTTCTTCTGTAACTACTCAGTTTACATAATTTTCTTTTAGATGTTCTATGTAAGCTTCAGCACACTTATTCTGGCACTTGTTGTGTTTTCATTGTACTACTAATGCTATTTTTAACTTTCTGACCATGATCTTTAACACTTCAAATTCAACTTATGTTCCAATTAACCGAATCTGTGTCCATGACTCATGAATGTTCCATAGTTTTATACTAATACTTTGTCCAATATGTGAATTAACTGAAAAAGATCATAGCTATGAGCACAAAGGCATTTGTTATAAAAGTGTTTTGTTATTTGGATTTATTGGCCTATGTCTCATCATGATGGAGGAGGAAAATGTTTCTCACAAGACATTCAGAGAGCTTTGATCACCATTACGAGGGCTCAGAAACTAAAACGATCAGCACAGTAACTCAGAAATTGAAATTATGGTAAATGTAAAGATATGGGTTCCATCACTAATGTCACAAAAGGAAATTTTCAAAAATCCATTCCCAGGAAAATTCCCACGTAGCATAACTGGGCATTTACCCGGAGGGGATTCTGTAGCTTAGTGCTGGCAGACAAGTAGCTTTCTTATCTCAAACTTAAGGTGCAGAACTGAGCTCTGCAGACCACTGGATCTCTCTTTGTTGGTAAAAAGATTCTCAGCAAACACCCAGATCCTGTTCCTTGCTTTGTCCCACATTCACCTGCTAGTAATGGTCACCAGAGGTGAACTTTGAGGGGAGTTCCAGACACAAATTGAGTAGTTGAATCTCTAACACACACACATACAGCTTCTGTCTGTTCTTCCCACATTGCATGTTCCTCAAGTCATCAAGAATCATGAGGAATTAACTGATTCTGTCAGTATCCATGGTTATATCCACTTGGACCTTGAGCATTCCTGGATTCATCTGTGGAATAGCTCAGCTGGAGTTCTCATTCCTTGATCTTGGATGCCAGTTCTCCCATTTGGCAAGTGGATCTCACAGTGTTCTGCTGAGAGAACAAAGAGCAGAGGGACACAATAAGTAAACCCTCTTCATTGAGTTCCTTCTGCAGGTTGATGATATATACCATGTTGATTGACTTGTAAATTCTGAACCACACATGCCTCCCAGGAATAAATTTCACTCGATCAAGGTAAGTGATTTTTTTAATGTGTTGTTGGATTCAATTTGTAATAGTCAGTTGAGGATTTTTGCAACTGTGTTCATCAGAATTATTGACCTGTAGTTCTCTTTTTTCATGGTGTCTTTATCTGGTTTCATATCAGGGTAATACTGGCTTCAAAGAACAAATTTGAAAGTTTTCCTTCCTTTTCTTTTTTTGGGAAAAGTTTTAGAAAAGTAGATATTAACTCTTCTTTAAATGTTTGGTAGATGAGCACTGGCTGTTAAAAGCAACTAATGAATTGCTGAACACTACATTAAAAATTAATGTACTATATGTTGACTAATTGAATGTAACAAAAAATAAAAAAATAAATGTTTGGTACAATTCACCTGTGAAGCCATATGATCTTGGACTTTTATTTTGATTACTGATTCAATTTCTTTGCTGGTAATCAGTCTGTCCAAATATTCTTCTTAAAGCTTCCTACTTCAGGTTTGGTAGGTTGTTGTTTATAGAAATTTATCTATTTCCTCTAGGTTGTCCAATTTGTTGGCAGGTAATTTTTCATAATATTCTCTTCTAATTGTTTGAATCTGTTGGTGTTGGTTGTTAATTCTCTCTTTTGTGATTTTGTTTATTTGAGTTCATTCTCTCTCTCTTTTGATGAGTCAGTCCCTCTTGCTTTCAAAGCGGAATGTTAGGCTCCCCAGTGTGATAGTCTGTTTCTCTCCCTTCTCTTGGCCTGGGGGTGTCTCCCTCCGATGATGGTCTTAGCATCTTTTTAGGTCCCCACTAGGACTCTGACCTTCCTATCCTTTTCAGTGTGACCTCTTTTTTGTTGTAGTTTTGTTTGTTTTTTTTTTTGTTGTTGTTGTTGTTCCTACCTTTAATTGTGGATTTGTTTTGCCAGTATTTTGGTCATTTTCTGGGTATTGACACTGAGATAAGTGTTATCTAGTTGTGTCCAGGGGACAAGGTGAGCTTAGGGTCCTCACTGCACCATCTTCCCCCAAGGTACTTTTTTACCAGTTACTTCTTTAAAGTGCTCACAATGGCAACTGCCTGACCTCCACTAGATGTATAGATGCATGGATATCTTTCTTCATTCTTGATTCTGTTCCATTGTTCTAAAGCTCTGTCTTTATGCCAGTACCACAAAGTCAATTACCATGGCTTTGTTGTAAATCAGGAAATGTAAGTCCACTAAATTTGGTCTTTTTTTTTTTTTTTTAAAGACTGTTTAGCTATCAGGATCCCTTCCATTTCCAAATGAATTATAGGATCTGATTGTCAGTTTCTGCAAAAAAACACAGCTAGGATTCTGAAGGGTGCTGTGTTGAATCTGTAGATCAATTTGGATAGTATTATCATATTACTAATATTAAATCTCCGAGCCATGACTATGGAATATCTTTCTATTTATTTAGGTCCTTAGATTCTTTCATCAATGTTTTGTTGTTTTTAGTGTACAAGACTTGTTGTACTTCATTTCTAAAATTTATTCCTGAGTATTCTTTTTGATACTATTCCAGATAAGAATTTTTCTTAACTTAGAGTTCAAATTATTCATCGCTAGTGTACAGAAATACCGTTAGTTTTTTATAGATCTTAAATCCTATAAACTTTATGAATTTATAACTAGATTCTGTTATGTCCCAATAATGGGTCCGTGATTAAAGGAGGGAGACTGATATAAAGCAAAGGACAGGCAAAGCTTTATTTCACGCCAAGCATCCAGAATCTAACCGAACATTCAGGGATGCACCTCTTACAAGAGAGGGCGACCCTTCTCTGTTTCACAGACTAGCTTTTAAGGGCAAAGGCCATGCAGTCAGGCCTGGCCACGCACAGGTGGCCAATGAGATTGTAACACACACAGGAATCTCCACAGTGATACTAGGTGACCAGGTGAGTTACAATTTACCCTAGCAGACATTTGAACCAGCTTATTACACCTTGATTAGGATTGGTGCCAAAAAGGCTCCCAGAGAGCTGGAGTCCCTACTCCTTGGTAGCTAAGGAGACAGTATGCAACCCCCCCCACTGATCAGATATCTCCACCTGGCCTGACCCACCCCTGTATCTGGGCTTTGTTACCTGGAGCTGGTTTCTGGGACTTGTCTCCAAGTAAATCCCCTGGGGGAAGGGGAGCAGGGACAGTTTCTAAATAGGTCCTTACAGATCCTAAGTAATTCTTTTTTTTTAAAGATTTATTTATTTATTTGACAGACAGAGATCATAAGTAGGCAGAGAGAGCAGAGGAAGCAGGCTCCTCGCTGAGCTGAGAGCCCAATGGGACCATGGACCCTGGGACCATGACCCAAGCTGGAGGCAGAGGCTTTAACCCACTGAGCTACCCCAGCGCACCTAAGTAATTCATTTTTCAAGATTTAATTTATTTGGCAGGAGAGAGAAAGAGCACAGACAAGCTGGAGTAAACGCAGGCAAGGGAAAGCAGGCTTCCTGCCCAGCAAGAAGCCTGAGGCAGGACTTAATCCCAGGACCCAGGGATCACAACCAGAGCTTAAGGCAGATGCCCAACTGACAGAGACACCCAGGTGTCCTGAGTCTATGTGATTTTATCTCTAACCCTCACAACAGTGATATACAAAGGATGTTATTATTATTTTTTACAGATGTTGCTAAGAATAGGAAAGAAGAATTATGAGACTAAGGGAAATTAAGAATAAATTTTGACAAAAATAATACATTGTAAAGACTATAAAAAAATCGACAGGTTAAAATGTACTCTAATATCATCTACTTTCTAATATGCCATGTGCCCTCCAGTGACCCTGGCTCTCCTTAACCTTAGTAATTTATTCTTAACACCACCTTATGAACAAATAATCATTTTGCCTATCGGCGCACCTCAAGTATGCCTTATCTTTTTGTTTGACTCTGTAAATCTGCAAAATATCAACCATTTGTATTTTCTAAAATGACTTAATCCTTAGTAGCATATCCTATTGTGATTCATTACTCAAGAGTAAAAACTACCTGCTATGTCATAAGAAAGACTTTTTTTTTCTTTTTACAGTAATTTAAGTCTCATTGAAAGGCTAAGATTACATTATGCTTGATAATGAGGGGAAAAAAGAGGAAAGAAATCCTTTAAAATGTTCACAGTATCTTTGATGTTATTGATTTCATTTGCTCCAGATTAAACAGAATTCTGACTACCAGGAAGTTTGTAGGACTGTGGGAGTATGGCATGCCAGAAACACCAAAAATTAATGAAAGGTCAAATTATAATCTTGATAGGAGTTACATAAAACTTCTGTTTTCTCAGTTTTTGTTTCAGGCAACCGGCTGTCTCAGACTTCGAAGTCCAGATAGTGATGTAGACTCAATATAGTGAAACCAGATTCCAAGTAATATTTTATTTCACTGGATGTCAACAGCTCTTTAAAGTAACTTCTTTTATCTGGAATCCATGTGAGAAAGATAGCCTGCCACTGCTCAGAATAACAACAAATACCCTGGCTATACCCACCTCTATGCTGTATACTGCCTAAAGTCCCTTGGAAAAGGAAATGGGCTACATTACAGTTTCAAAAATAGCCAGAGATTGAAAATCAATGCACCACAGAGCACTTTGTTTTGACCCTTTGTCTAAAGGGCAAATGCAGACCTATCAGATTCTAGAACTGAGTGCCATATACAGGGATTTGTTTCCTGCACAAAACCTCAAAGAAAACAGTGCATTCAAATGGTAATGAAGAGAGGGCCTGAGTGCATACAGTGGTATATTAAACTTGGAGGAGCTAATGTGCATTTTCCTGTGAATCAGCCTCCCCATAGGACTCATTAGGAATGCACATTAAAGATAGAGACAAGTGTGCCATTTTTAAATCAAGTGTCTTATTTCTTACAGCACTATTAGTATTGTACGCATTCTGGTAAGTGGCATTTTTGACTGCAATTTAATTGTGCAGCCGGGAAATCTGATTCCATTTCAAAGCTGTAAAAATATCTTCCTGTGAGGGTAGAATGGGGAGAAGTGTGTGTGGGGGGAGGCGTAAAGAGAGTGGATTAGAATAGGAAGTGATCGATTACTTCCTTTTCTCTTAAAAACTAAATATGCTGGTCTTTTGAGCTCAATTCTTACTTAGAATCCATACGAATTCCCACAAAATAGCAGTCTACAAATGGTGCTGAGGAAATGACAGCTGCGACCACACCAGCAATGCTTAGGAAAAGTTGAGAGGCACTTCTGCAAGAGGGTGATTGAACCCATGGGGAGCTTCAGATGGAAAGATGTCACATACGGGGCAATCTGCATGGAGAAGAGCAGAAAAATACTCATATGATTATGATTAGACATGTAGCAGGAAAGCAAAACACAATTTAGCTTATGAAGAAACTGAAATTCAAGTGGGTCAGGCTTGAAGTTCTAAAATTCCTTGCAGGGGCACCTGGGTGACTCTGTGGGTTAAGCTTCTGCCTTTGGCTCAGATCATGATCTCAGGGTCCTGGAATTAAGCCCCACATCAGACTCTCTGCTCAGTGGGGAGCCTGCTTCTCCCTCTCTCTCTGCCTGCCTCTCTGCCTACTTGTGATCTCTGACTGTCAAATAAATAAAATAAAAATCTTTTAAAAATTCCTTGAAGAACAATATCCACTTTTTTTTTTTCCAGTTCTTATTATACCATGCTTGTAAGAGGCAAACACTTAAAATCTGGTTGCATTTAATTCCAAAGTGTGTTAAAGGGAGATTAAAATTAAAAAAAAAGAAAAACGACATAAAAGACGTTTTTATCTTACAAAGATAGGTCTAAACACTGATGTCATTCCTCCAGGGTTCTAGGGCAATGGCATGCTGGTCACATAGCACTACTCCAACTTCATTGTCAATATCCTCTTTCTAGAGAAGATGATAGACTCAGATAAGCATGTTGTTAGTTAATCATGAGGGTCCAAGGACACAAGTCCTGCTGGGATTTCTTTTTTTTTTTTTTTTTAAGATTTATTTATTTGACAGATAGAGATTACAAGTAGGCAGAGAGGCAGGCAGAGAGAGAGAGAGGAGGAAGCAGGCTCCCACCCTGCTGGGATTTCTGAGGAAAGAATTTAAGGCATGGTTTCCTTCTCCAAGGGATCTGAAACAAAAGACAAGGTTTGTCTCTCTTCAGTCTGAGGAGAACAGTTCATGAGTGGTCTCAGATGACTGGGTCTTGGGATAAGAGGCAGCACATGTCTATTTATTTGTGATCATTAGAATGGCTACTCAACCGTGTAAACATTTGGGGGCTCTGGTGGAAGCAGTGCTGAGGGCCAGAGCTGTCATCTGGGACATGGTAGCCAACCCCTTAGAAAAAGAAAGCATAGTGGGATCCTCCCCAACCATAAAAGAATGGTTAGAGTCTACAGCTTACTCAGAGCTGCAAGAAACTGCCAGGCATTCCATCACCTGCTAATTTGCCACAGGGAACAGATCATCTGTCATATGACTTTCAAAAAGAGATAAACTGAAGATACATAAAGTTGGGTTAATAGAAAACATGGTATCAGAAGGATTTAAGATATAAGAGCAACTGTGAGACACCAAATGAAATCTTGAGGAAAACTATGAAATTTGATCCAAGAGATGAATAATCTGGACAGACACATAATCACAGAATGGGCCATTAATTAAAAATCTACCTTTCAGATGACCTCACTCCAGTGTGTTTTATAGCTGATTCTACCAAATTTTAAATATTTTATCATTTCTTTCTAGGTCATAGGAAAATATGGAAAGAATTTCAATTTGCCCTATAAAGCTAACGTTTTTGCTAATGATATTAAAGGAAACTTAGCCCTGGTCTCAAAGTATAAAAATAAACTTCACAATAAAAAAGTATGACAGTTGTTTTAGAGAAAAATTTTGTAACAGATTTTATTAGTCAGTATTCTCCATAAAACTAGAGCCAGTAGGATAGACAGTAATATCTATAAGAGATTTGTTATAGGAATCTGTTCAGGCAGTTATGGATGCAAGAAGGCCCACAATCTGCATCTGCAAGCTGGAAAACCAGGAAAGGTGGTGGTATAATTCAGTCCAAGTTCAAAGGCCAAAGATTCAGGCTGATGTTCTAAACCCTGGTCTGAGTCTGAATGCCCAAGAGAGTCCAAGGGCAGGGGAATATGGGTGTCTCAGTTCAAGCACAGAAAGAAGTTGCCCTTCCCCTGCCTTTTTGTTCTGTTCAGGCCCTCAACAGATTGGATGATGACCACCTGTAATCTTCTTTACTCCTCCTACCAGAAATGTCTTCTGGAGAAATCCTCAAAAACACAGGCAGAAATAATATTGTGCTAGTGTCTGGACATCCTTTAGCCTTGTCATGATGACACATAAAATGAACCATCACACATACTGAAGGGATCTTCCTAAGCAAACCCTATTTTATGACAGAAAATAATCATTTGCCAAAGCTTCTATGAAAAATGTAAAAGATAATAGATTGGGAAAAGTATTTATTCTGAATGAATATGACCAACAAAAAGGTAGTAATTTTTAAAGATTATATGTATTTATTTTAGATATGAGGAGGGGCAGAGAGAGATGGAGAGAAAGAATCTCAAACAGACTCACCACTGAACTGTGTGCCCCACAATGGGCTTGATCCCACAACCATGACATCATGACATGGCACTTAACTGAATGAGCCATCTAGTTGCCCCCAAAATAATATTTTTAATATATACAAGTTCTTCTAATTAATAAGAGTAAACTAAAAAAAAAGCAATAGAAAATTTAGTGAAGGATATTAACAGACAAGCCACAAAGGACATATAATGGTCCTTATAATTACATTATATAGTTTTATAATTCAACATATAAACATATGTTTAAACAGAAAAAGATTTTCAGAATCACTAGACATCCAAATTATGCATCATGAGGTCACCTGGGCGCCTTAATTGTTAAGTGTCTGCCTTTGGCTCAAGTCATGATTCCAGAGTCCTGGGTTCAAGCCCTGCCTGAGGGTCATAGTTTGGTGGGGAGCCTGATTCTCCCTCTTCCTCTGCCCCTGCTTGTGTTCCCTCTCTCACTGTGTCACTCTCTGTCAAATAAATAAATAAAATCTTTAAAAAATTTTGGATCATAAATGACATACACTTTTTCACTCATCAGATTAGCTGAAGTTTAAAAACTTTATGGTATCCCATGATTTTGAGGAGAAAAGGCATGTCCACCATTGATTTGCAAGTATGAATTGCAAAATTGTTTTGAAAAATAATCAATCTCTGTAAATTTAAAAGGCACCTCTTATTTAAACAAGTTATCATATACTTTGGATGTCAATTCCCTCCTCTGTCACTCATGAATAAACAAAATCATTTTTAAAAAGTCTAAAAAAATAAAAATGAAAGAATAAAAAATAGAAAAAAGAAAAACATGAGGACAAAGAAAAGAATACTTGCATATTCCTCAAGTTATCAAGAGACAGGGGTGGGGGGGAGGGTAAGGGAATACTGCAAAGGTGATTATTACATTTATTTTTAAACACTTCTACTTTTTTCTCTAAGCATTTCTATTTACAACTATGAATTTGTACTTTTTTCTTTGTGATAAAAAAGTATTATATATATAAACCTAAACATAAGTATATCTTGTGTAAGTCATATATATCACTATATCATATAATATATTGTATATACCATGCATATTATACATGAATTTTGTGCTAAATCTCTATCATTCATTTATAAATTATAGTTCTTAATCACAAAAATAAACAGTCACAAAAAACTTACAATAAAATGTTCCTTGGACTCAACTAAAGATTTGGGAAGTATGAAGATGCCTTGATGTATCCTTTCTTGACTGCTGACAAGGCAACTTCCCACTCTGTCCGATGCGAGATGAGACTTACCCAAACTGCCTCTTCTAGTGATCTGCCTCTTGATCTTGATTTAAAACAGTTTCCCCAAAATTATACTATCGCAGCAAGGATCATATGGGTTATTTCTACAACCCAAAGATCAACTGTTTTAAAAGGACCCAGAATTTACGTAATGCAATTTACCAGGAATAATACAGTTAATAATAAGGCACGTGCTTGCAATTTGTATAAAGGAGCATAGATAGTAAAGGAACCAGGATTTATGGTCAGACCTGAATCTGGGTCAGGTTGGGCCCCTAAAGGAAGTGACAGCACCTCTGTCAACTGCCAAACTTAGAGAATAACAGTAATTCCACTGTTGGTTGCACAAATGCTTCACATTGTTGGTTTCATGTACACATTAGGGAAAAGACATCTAAGTAAAATCCCTAGTCCAGGATTTTGTGGTTGCTCAATGACTCAATACATGGTGGTTACTTTTATTATTATTAGGTCGTGACTGTACAGGTATGGGGTGATACCTTATAATGTCATCTCATCGAGGAAGAACAGATTATATTTTATTTCAGTTTTATGTTATTTTCACTTTTATTTAAAGAAATGTTGGGCAGACACATGAAAAAATGTTCATCATCACTAGCCATCAGGGAGATTCAAATTAAAACCACATTGAGATACCACCTGACACCAGTTAGAATGGCCAAAATTAGCAAGACAGGAAACAACATGTTTTGGAGAGGATGTGGATAAAGGGGAACCCTTGTCCACTGTTGGTGGGAATGCAAGTTAGTGCAGCCACTTTGGAGAACAGTGTGGAGATTCCCAAAGATATTAAGAATAGAGCTTCCCTATGACCCTGCAATTGCACTGCTGGGTATTTACCCCAAAGATACATATGTAGTGAAATGAAGGGCCATCTGTACCCCAATATTTATAGCAGCAATGGCCACCGTCTCCAAACTATGGAAAGAACCAAGATGCCCTTCAACGGACGAATGGTTAAGGATGATATTGTCTGTATACACTATGGAGTATTATGCCTTAATCAGAAAGGATGAATACCCAACTTTTGTAGCAACATGGATGGGACTGGAAGAGATTATGCTGAGTGAAATAAGTCAAGCAGTGAGAATCAATTATCATATGGTTTCACTTATTTGCAGAGAATAACAAATAGCATGGAAGATAGGGAGAGATGGAGAGGAGAAGGGAGTTGAAGGAAATTGGAGAAGGGGATGAACCATGAGAGACTATGGACTCTGAAAAACAAGCTGAGGGTTTTGAAGGGGCAGGGGTTGGGAGGTTTTGCCAGCCGGGTGGTGGGTATTGTGGAGGGCATGTATTGCATGGAGCACTGGGTGCAGTGCATAAACAATGAATTCTGGAACACTGAAAACAAATTTAAATAAATAAATAAACATAATACCATTGATTATATTCCTAAAAAAAAAGGAAAGAAAAAGAAAAAGAACAAGCACTTGACTTAAATAAATAAATAACAATACAAAACAAAAAACTTCACCTAATTGTTAGGCACACCATTTTTCCATGACAAATTATTGTCAGTTTGAGTAACTACAATGGACACATTTACGTATGACTTTTACCGAGACACAAGAAATAGTTCACTGATATAATATGAAATTAGTTTTTATACATATCTAACCAATATGGATGTTTCCTATCTCCTAGGCTGGTCTGAAAATGAAAACCTGTATTCCACAATAAAATGTAACACATCTGTTTCTTTTTTTTTTTTTTTGCTCTTTTAATTTATATATATTAGTGGGGTTTAGTGCCTTTTCATGTATTTATTTAGTTTTTGCTTTTTTTTTTTGGAAGGGGAGGTGAACCATAAGAGACTATGGACTCTGAAAAACAAACTGAGGGTTTTGAAGGGTCAGGGGTGGGAGGTTGGGGGAACAGGTGGTGGGTAATGGGGAGGGAACGTTTTGCATGGAGCACTGGGTGTTGTGCAAAAAGAATGAATACTGTTACGCTGAAAAAATAAATAAAATGGAAAAAAAATTAAAAAAAAAACATCTGTTTCTTATGTGCATGGGGTCTTTATTCATTATTTTAACAGACTTGTGTGTTTGCCTGAGTTGTCATTAACGTTTTGCCTCATTCCCGGTGGCAGTTCCTTCCAAGTGCTGAAAGTGACCTACCCAAATGAGGGTGTTCTCTCAATCTTTTTCATTTGATCCATAACATTTTTATTAGTTTACTATTACTGCTGTAGCAAATCACCACAAAATTAACAACTTACGGTTTTGTAGGTCAGACATTTGGTGAGGGTCTCATTAGACTACAATAAAGGTACTGGAAGGACTGTGTCCCTTTCTGGAGCCTCTAGGGGAGGACCGTTTTCCTTGCTCATACAGGTTATTGGCAGAATTCAGTTCCTGTAGTTGCAGGACTGAGATCTCTGTCTCCTTCCTGGAAAGCAGCTGAAGGCATTTTGCAACCTCTGTAGGACACCCACATTCCTTGGCTCATTGTCCCCTCCTCCTTCTTTAAATGCAACACTCTCACATTTTGAATTCTTCCCTCTTCTTCCATTACATCCCTCAATGCCCAAGCCAGATAATATTGGGTCCATCTGGATCATTAAGGATAAGGTCCCCATGCATCTCTAGGTGCATCCTCTTAATCACATTTTCAAAATTCCTTTTACCATGGGAGGTAACATATTCACAGATTCCTGAAAACAGAATGTGGACATATTTGAGAAGACCATTATTCAGTCTGCCACACTACTGCAAGAAACTCTGTGGTCGACAGACTGGGCATCCTACTACTGTAGCACATTCAGGCTTTCTCCTCTCCTCCTCACTGTTATGCAGAGAAAGTCATGGCACAATGCACAAGGACTATCATTTTCACTTGCACTGGATTTTCAGCCTCTCAGATTTGGTGGATACGCAAATGGTGTCACTTAATAAAGACCAGTCTTTGCCACCATCCAGTTGCAGATTCTCCACAAAGGACCCAAGGCTATATTTATATTTTCTAATATGCATATTCAATACCTTCAGAACACACCCTTTTTAAGAACCATAAAATGCAAAAAACATGAGAGAAGCTAGCAATAACTTGGTTTAGACTACTTCCAGGGAAGGTGCTTCAAAAATGTTTTCAATTAGGACCAAAAAAAAATTATAATGCCTAGATGAACTTTAAAAAATAAAAAGTGGGAAAGAAAAGATTCCTCTTTAAATGTAAATGAATTTAAATATAATAATTTCTTAACTGAGCTACTACTTGAATCGCTATCAAAATCATCTCCAGGGTCCCTGGGTGGCTCAGTGGGTTAAGCCTCTGCCGTCAGCTCAGGGACCTGGGATGGACTCCCACATCAGGCTCTCTGCTTAGCTGGGAGCCTGCATCCTCCTCTCTCTCTGCCTGTCTCTTTGCCTACTTGTGATCTCTCTCTGTGTGTCAAATGAATAAATAAAATCTTTAAAAAAAATCATCTCCAAATATTTGGCTTTTGTATTGGAAAAATAAAGCTAACATATCCATTATCATGGCTGAAAACTTTCTAGATGCAAATAAAAATGAATGTTAAAATTCAGTACATTTAAAGAAAATGGTTTCTAGTATGAATTCATCTAACAATTTTAAATATCTATGCCCCTAACGTGGGAGCAGCCAACTATATCAACCAATTAATAACAAAATCAAAGAAACACATCAATAATAATACAATAATAGTAAGGGACTTGAACACTCCCCTCACTGAAATGGACAGATCATCCAAGCAAAAGATCAACAAGGAAATAAAGGCCTTAAATGACACACTGGACCAGATGGACATCACAGATATATTCAGAACATTTCATCCCAAAGCAACAGAATACACATTCTTCTCTACTGCACATGGAACCTTCTCCAGAATAGATCACATCCTGGGTCACAAATCAGGTCTCAACCGGTATCAAAAGATTAGGATTATTCCCTGCATATTTTCAGACCACAATGCTCTGATGCTAGAACTCAATCACAAGACGAAAGCTGGAAAGAACCCAAATACATGGAGACTAAACAGCATCCTTCTAAAGAATGAATGGGCTAACCAGGAAATTAAAGAAGAATTGAAAAAATTCATGGAAACAAATGATAATGAAAACACAACAGTTCAAAATCTGTGGGACACAGCAAAGGCAGTCCTGAGAGGAAAATATATAGCGGTACAAGCCTTTCTCAAGAAACAAGAAAGGTCTCAAGTACACAACCTAACCCTACGCGTAAAGGAGCTGGAGAAAGAACAAGAAAGAAACCCTAAACCCAGCAGGAGAAGAGAAATCATAAAGATCAGAGCAGAAATCAATGAAATAGAAACCAAAAAAACAATAGAAAAAATCAATGAAACTAGGAGCTGGTTCTTTGAAAGAATCAATAGGATTGATAAACCCCTGGCCAGACTCATCAAAAAGAAAAGAGAAAGGACCCAAATCAATAAAATCATGAATGAAAGAGGAGAGATCACAACTAACACCAAAGAAATACAGACAATTATAAGAACATACTATGAGCAACTCTACGCCAACAAATTGGCCAATCTGGAAGAAATGGATGCATTCCTAGAGACATATAAACTACCACAACTGAACCAGGAAGAAATAGAAAACCTGAACAGGCCCATAACCAGTAAGGAGATTGAAACAGTCATCAAAAATCTCCAAACAAACAAAAGCCCAGGGCCAGATGGCTTCCCAGGGGAATTCTACCAAACATTTAAAGAAGAACTCATTCCTATTCTCCTGAAACTGTTCCAAAAAATAGAAATGGAAGGAAAACTTCCAAACTCATTCTATGAGGCCAGCATCACCTTGATCCCAAAACCAGACAAGGATCCCACCAAAAAAGAGAATTCATTTACTTTTGAATAATCTGCACAAGACTAAAGGCATGTCAAAAAGGCCAATACCTCATCTTCATGGTTATGACCCCATTTTCTTAGTGCCAGTGTCTTTGCCCATATCTGCTCCTTATGGACTATTTGTGATATAGCTTGCAAACCTGGGAAGTGTATTTAAAATACAATGTTCATGGGGAACCTGGATGGCTCAGTCCATTGAACATTTGCCTTCCAATCTGGTCATGATAACAGGGTCCTGGTATCAAACCCCCATCAGGCTCTCTGCTCAGTGGGCAACCTGCTTCTCCCTCTCCCTTTGCCTGCCACTCTTCCTGCTTATATGTGTGCTCTCACTCTCTCTGTGTCAAATGAATAAAATATTCAAAAAATAAAGATTTAATTTAATTTAATTTAATAATATAGGATGTTCCTATACTTGTCCAAGGTTGGCCATCCATCAAGGTTATCTCCCTTCCTTCACTTTTGTTTTCTCTCTACCACTTACGATTCAATATTCCATATAAAAGGCCCATTTATTGGTGCATAAATAAGTGATTATACTCCATTTGAAATGATTATACTCCAAACATATAACAACAGCCATGAGGCTCCTTGCCCTTTGATGCACTATCAAACAGTATGAGTTTTACAGTCTAGAATGTTATATGATGATGACATCATAGGTCCGAGGCAAGGAATATGACATTTAGTATGAATGAATCATTATTCTTAGAAGTCTTTATTTGAATTCTTCTCTTTCCTTCTCACTTGAGGGTGTGTTGTGGAGTAGTGGTGTTTATCTGATTTATCTTACTGTCTGCACATCTTCTGTTGCTCAATTCAATTTTCTTCCCCTAGGGTCAACTGAACTATAACAGCAAAGACCTAGGTGATGACAGGACAATTCTGAGTAACAACACCCACAAGAATGTGAGCGAGCATGTGTTCTGCAGAAACCAAACTCTTAGACTAATGTCCCTGCCTGACCACTTTCAGTGGGCACATCATGTCATCTCTGCAAAAGAATGCACGTTTGAAATAAATAAACAAACAAAAAGCAGAATCAGACTCATAAATATAAAGAACAAACTGATGGTTGCTAGAAGGAAGAGGGCAGGGGGACAGGTAAAAATCTGTGAAGATGAAAGGGAGAAATGGGCTTCCAATTATAAAATGAATAAGTTATGGAATAAAAGGCACTGTATAGGGAATACAGGCTATATTGTAATGGCATGGTTTGGTGACAGTACCTACACTTGTGGCAAGCACAGTATAACATACAGAGAAGCTGAATCACTATGTTGTATACCTGAAACTAACATAACATTGTGTATCAACTATACTCAGTTAAAAATAAGGCACATCAGTATACTTAGAATGGTAATGTTCTGCCTCAGATAAGTTTATTAACTACCACCAAACCAAACTCAAATATCATGGTGGAGCTCAGAAGACATCCATTTCCTTCTTACATGAGCTGATGGCCCGTGGCCTGGAGTCTGTCCCTAAATTCTCAGTCCCAACTACTTAACTGTATAATGAACATTCTCTGGTAGAAGATCGGTAAGCTTCCTTCCATCTAGAAATCCCTATAATTTTAGTCATTAGAACAGAATAACCATTCTCTAATGAAATAAAACATGCTTGGAATGCAAAGGCACAAAGAACTGTAACCTAATCCTGGAAGAAGTTATTTTTTCCTTGTGGTATCTTGAGGTCCAGTCCACATCCATTCTCAAGAGCAAAGATAATGGCTGATGAGGAATGTCCTATTTCATACTACAATTCATTCTAATGATAAAGGAAGACTTGAGAGCAAACTGTGTGTCGCTTCCCATACAGCCACAGGAATGAATAATTAACTCATTTCAACCACCATTTGTGGAACTCCAACCATGTGCCATGATGTATTGGTTGGTTTAACCACCATGAGAAATAAGGAAACAGTTCTAACACTAATATGATCAGGACAAATGAAAAAATATTCTTTAAATACTCCATCCAATACAATATGATCAGGGTGATAATAAGTGGTGGTATAAACAGAATAATGATTAACTCTAATTTATATTGACACAAGGCCTGCATGTCCAAGAAAATACTATATATGTGCCATAACTATGCAGTCAGAGAAGATAAAAGCAATTGTCTCTGAAAAGCTGACACTGAAACAGGACTTCAGTTTTTGTGCTAAATAAAGACATCAGTTTGTCCACTCTTCACACTTATGGTAAAATCAGGATGCAACGTTAAAGGAAATAACTGGTAATGATCCTGGAACAAAGCTGCATGATGCAAGTGCTCCACTGGGTAGAAACAGACAAGAAGCAAGTTAGAGGGTTCTGTGCAATGAAGGTCATTTTCCAGTCCATTCAGCAGAATCAATACAGTGCCTTGGACTTGCAATAGGTTTCATAAGTCATACATTGACTGGGCCATGTATCAACCTCCGCCCTGCATAGGTTTCAATGCCCCTCATCGACAAGCATTGCTGAATAAAAATGTGTGATCAGAATCTACAATCGGAGTGGAATAGTGCCCACACATAGACTGGCTGAGAAACCGAATGGACAACCAACAGCAAAAAGTACCATCATTTTCAGGAGACTATGTTAATTCTGAAACTGATTTCCAAAGTCAAAATTGAAACTGCCATCAGAGGCTACCTCTGAAATTCCATTTCATGGAAGACGTTTGTCTCAATTAAAATAGCATTCTGTCCAAGTTAGAAAGGTCCAGAGAATCATGCCAATGTCTGGCATTCTTTCTGATATGGTTTTCTCATGGGAAAAAATACTTGACAAAATAGAATAAGAAACAGACAAGTGGAACTGTAAGCACCAGGAAACATCATTCATTCCTCCAGGCACTCTTGCAGGTGCTAACAGTGAGCAAAAGTTAAAAATCCCTGCTTCCTGGAGCTCATACTCCACCAAGAGGAGACAGAAAATAAAGAAATAAATAAGCATGTCATACATAGTATATGGGAAAATGATAAGCACAATGGAAAAACCAAAACAGTAAAGGCAGGGAAGTAATCTGGGGGGAGTAGGGCTGCATCAGAGCAATCCATGTTGCAATCAGCTACAAAATATGATATCAAAGCACAATTTTCGGATGCCACCACTCTCAGTAACACCATCAATGTTCACTGTCCAGGCAAAGGGAAGAAAATCCCTGGGATTCACTCAAATTCAGTTTATAGTTTGACCTCCAAGGTGGCAACCAAAAACTATGCAAAGCAGACATTTCCCAGGCCCTTGTCTCCATCTGGAAATTTATTTGATGGGCCAGAAAAATAAAACTCTCACTGTAATAATAGCTAATAATTATATAACATTTTCTGTGATTATCCAGGCACATTCTAAGAGTTTACAAGTGTTGAGTGATTCAGTGGCTCACGTCACTTCAATAAACTATATTAATTATCAACCCGTTTTCCAAAAGAAGAAGACCAAGACATTGAGGTTCACATGAAATGTGGACTTGGGATTCCACACCAGATGTTGCAGCTCCAGAACTTAACTACGGCTGTACAGAGTCATGGGCCTGCGGCTAACAATCTTCCCATTATCTCCACGTGGACAGTAAATGGGCAACATGAACTTATTGTGCTTAAAGTAAAACTTCGGATATTTAATACATCTTCCCTCCCTACCTTTTCCACCTCTGCACACCTGCTCCTCACTCAGGCTCCCAGGACTGTCTTTATAAATTGCATACCCTTCACACAGCTGCTCAGGTCCAAAACATAAGCTCTGATTTATCTGTCTCTCTCACAGCCTTCATCTGATATGTCTGAAAATCCTGCAAAATATTTCTTATATCCCGCAATCTCCAGTCACTTCTAGACTGCTGTCAGGTATCACCCACAAGACAGAACAGCCTTCTGGCTAGACTCTCTACTTCCCTCTTGCTGCCAAGAGTCAATTCTCCCTCTTCCAAGTATGAGAGATCTTTCAAAATGCAAATTAGATCATATCATCCCCTTGTTCAAGTCAATCTGACAATTTCTCTATGAGTCAGGGCTCTCCAGAGAAACAACAATAGGATGGAAAGAGACACAGAGAGACAACAAGAGACAGAGAGACAGAGATTTATTTATTTCAAGAAATTGGCAGGATGCCTGGGTGGTTCAGTTGGTTAAGCCTCTGCCTTTGGTTCATGTCATGATCCCAGGGTCCTAGGATCAAGCACCACGTTGGGCTCTGTGCTTGGATGGAAGCCTCCTTCTGTATGTCACTCTGCCTGCTTGTTCTCCTTTCCATCACTCTCTCTCTCTTTCTGTCAGATAAATAAATAAAATCATGCGGAGTGGGAGGAAGGTAAGAAAGAAGTTGACTAATGCATTTTTGGATACTGGCAAGTTCAAAATCTGAAGAGTGGGCCAGCAGCCTAAAAATACCAGCTAGAGGTAATGTAGTAGTCTGCTGTCTCTAGACTGAAAGCTCAGGAAGAATTACTGTGTTTCAGGCTAGAGAAAGAATTCCCTCCTCTTCATTCTTTTCTCTTGAGGCCTTCAACTGATTAGATGAGGCCTGCCTACAGAAAGGAGGGTAATCTGCTTTACCTAAAGTCTACTGATTTAAATGTTCATCATATTTTAAAAAGCACCTTCATAGCAACGTCTATACTGGTGTTTGTCCAAACAATAGGGCACTGTAGACTTGTGAAGTTCACACATAAAATTAACAATGACAGCTTCAAAAATTCAGAACAAAAACCTATGGCCTATAGGTCTCTTTCTACATTTCTGCTCTCCCCTTATCCTTTCTTTGAACCACTTGGGCTTCTTGTTCTGGGTATGTGACATGCTTCTTCCTATCTGCAAAAATGCCATTTCTTTGTTTTTCCTGTTCTTTGTATCTAGAATGTTCTTCCTCCAGGACTCCATATGCCTTCATCCTTTACTTAATTTAGGTTTGTCTCCAATGTCACCTCAGGGAGGCCTTCCTGAGATATCTCCAACAGACCAGTACCCCTTAGTAACCTCTAAGCCCTTTGTTTGCCATCATAGTACTTCCCAGTGTCTATAAGCATACTGTGTGTTTGTTTACTGTCCCCCTTTGCCCCACCTAAATTTTTTTAAGTATTTTATTTATGTATTTGAGAGAGTGATCAAGAGAGAGAACATGAGCACAGGCAGAGGGAGAGGGAGAGGGAGAGGGAGAAGCAGACTCCTGCTGAGCAGGGAGCCTGATGTGAGGCTTGATGCCAGGGCCCAGGGATCATGACCTGAGCCCAAAGCAGATGCCCAACCAACTGAGCCACCTAGGTGCCCCCAAGATGTTTTATTTAAACATTTAAAGCTCTAGTTTTATTCACTGTAAGATTGAATACTGTCTGCCACATTGCTTGTTCTCAATAAATGAAGCTCAATAAATGAAGGACACTATAAAAGTAACTTTTTAAATTACTTTGGCAGAAAGAACTATGGAAATTTTAAGAAACATTAATATCAGTTTTCAAATATTTATGATGTGAATGAAACTATAATGGTATAATTTTTTTGCTGTATTTTTTATTCCATTCCACATTCTGTTTTGCTGTAGTGGTTGTTTTTTGTGTTCATCTAAGGTTCTTACCAACCTTCCATGTTTCTGATTTTTTTTTAAATTTTCTTTATTTATTTGTGAGAAAGAGAGAGAGACCATGAATGAGATGAAGGGCAAAGGGAGAAGCAAACACCCTGGCAAGCAGGAGTCCAATATGGAACTCAATGCCAGGACTCCAGGATCATGACCTGAGGCAAAGGCAGATGCTTAACCAACTGAGACACCCAGGCACCCGGTGGTTTTTTTTTTTGTTTGTTTGTTTGTTTGTTTGTTTGTTTTAAGGTCACGACTCTTAATGTTCTTTCCTTCCTAGTACATTACACTTGGATCAACTGGCCCCATCAAAGCACACTACAGTGAATTACCATCATTTTTTAAAAAATCATACAACATGGGGCCACCTGAGTGGTTCAGTTGGCTAAGCCTCTGACTGGTTCAGGTCATGATCTCAGGATCCTGAGACTGAGCCCTCCATCAGGCTCCCTGGTCAGAGGGGAGTCTGCTTCTCCCTCTCTCTCTGCCCCTCCCTGACTCATGATCTCTCTCTCTCTCTCTCAAATAAATAAAAAAATATTTAAAAATATATATATAACTCTATGTTGTACAGGTCTCCAGAGCTTATTCATCTTGTGTAACTGTAACTTTGGAAGCTATATTAACCATAAAATGTTGTGCACTTAAAGTCATGTTAATAGGGTAGATCTCATGCTAAAAATCTTCTTACCACAAAGAGTTCTGCCCTACTTGTTCCCTATGCTCTTTTCAGAAGGAGGTGTCACTAACTAGAGCAGATTTCCAATGTCTCCATTTGTATTCTCCTGTGTTATATCACTTTCGGGTAGCCAGCTTATCTTGTGCCCCAACATTCCATTTATCTTCAGTTATTTCCTCAGAAGACTCCACTTTCCACACCTAATTCTCTGCTTGTGGAGATCCAGATAAATCTTCCACCTCAGGATGAATTTGTGTCTGTTCAGAATGGCTTCATAGATATCCAGCTAAATTTGAGGCCAGATTAAACGACCTCCCTACTCAGCTGCCCTCTTGCCCAAGAAACAATGTTTTCTAATAAAAGTCCTCTGGAAATGTCCACATTGTACATAGACTGAGCATAGGGTGATTTTTTTTCCTTTTGGATTTTCTTTTCAATTTAAGATTTTTTTGTCTTCAAAACGTTTTATAATTACTATATAATAAACATTTCATTACATTATTATTTTTCCCAAAACAACATGATTTCTTAAAAGTTTTTATTTATTTTTTAAATTTCTTTTTTTTTCTGTACCAATGAAATAAACATATTTTATTTTTAGAAGTTTTAAAAGGGCAGGTAGGTGCCTAGAAACCAGTGGCAGAGAGCTTGATAAAAGAGAAAGTTCAAAGCTGAATGAATGAATGATTAACAAATCTCTTACCATTGCTGGTATTTTAAGCTTTGAGTCTTTTTTTTTTCACTTTTTTTAAAATTTCTTTTCAGTGTAACAGTATTCATTGTTTTTGCACCAAACCCAGTGCTCCATGAAGTACAGCCCTCCCTATTACCCACCACCTGGTTCCCCAAGCTCCCAACCCCCACCGCTTCAAAACCCTCAGATTGTTTTTCAGAGTCCATAGACTCTCATGGTTCATAGCCCCTTCCAGTTTCCCTTAACTCCCTTCTCCTCTACATATTCCCATAACCTCCATGTTCTTTGTTATGCTCCACAAATAAGTGAAACCATATGATACTTGACTCTCTCTCCTTGAATTATTTCACTCAGCATAATCTCTTCCAGTGCCATCCATGTTGCTACAAAAGTTGGGTATTTCCATAGTCTGGCTATTGTAGACATTGCTGCTATAAACATTCGGGTACACGTGCCCCTTCGGATCACTATGTTTGTATCTTTAGGGTAAATACCCAGTAGTGCAATTGCTGGGTCATAGGGTAGTTCTATTTTCAACATTTTGAGGAACCTCCATGTTGTTTTCCAGAGTGGTTGCACCAGCTTGCATTCCCACCAACAGTGGAGGAGGGTTCCCCTTTCTCCACATCCTCGCCAGCATCTGTCATTTCCTGACTTGTTCATTTTAGCCATTCTGACTGGTGTGAGGTGATATCTCATTGTGGTTTTGATTTGTATTTCCCTGATGCCGAGTGACGTGGAGCACTTTTTCATGTGTCTGTTGGCCATCTGGATGTCTTCTTTGCAGAAATGTCTGTTCATGTCCTCTGCCCATTTCTTGATTGGATTGTTTGTTCTTTGGGTGTTGAGTTTGCTAAGTTCCTTATAGATTTTGGATACTAGTCCTTTATCTGATATGTCGTTTGCAAATATCTTGAATGGATAAAGAAGATGTGGTATATATACACAATGGAATACTATGCAGCCATCAAAAGAAATGAAATCATGCCATTTGCGACGACGTGGATGGAACTAGAGCGTATCATGCTTAGTGAAATAAGTCAATCGGAGAAAGACAACTATCATATGATCTCCCTGATATGAGGACATGGAGAAGCAACATGGGGGGGTAGGGGGATAGGAGAAGAGTAAATGAAACAAGATGGGATTGGGAGGGAGACAAACCATAAATGACTCTTAATCTCACAAAACAAACTGGGGGTTGCTGGGGGGAGGTGGGATTGGGAGAGGGGGAGCGGGCTATGGACATTGGGGAGGCGAGGCGAACCATAAGAGACTATGGACTCTGAAAAACAACCTGAGGGTTTTGAAGGGTCAGGGGTGGGAGGTTGGGGCAACCTGAGGGTTTTGAAGGGTCAGGGGTGGGAGGTTGGGGGAACAGGTGGTGGGTAATGGGGAGGGCACGTTTTGCATGGAGCACTGGGTGTTGTGCAAAAAGAATGAATACTGTTACACTGAAAAAATAAATAAAATGGAAAAAAAAAAGTTGGGTATTCATCCTTTCTGATGGAGGCATAATACTCCATAGTGTATATGGACCAGATCTTCCTTATCCATTTGTCCGTTGAAGGGCATCTTGGTTCTTTCCACAGTTTGGCGACTGTGGCTATTGCTGCAATAAACATTGGGGTACAGATGGCTCTTCCTTTCACTACATCTGTATCTTTGGGGTAAATACCCAGCAGTGCAATTGCAGGGTCATAAGGAAGCTCTATTTGTAATATCTTGAGGAATCTCCACACTGTTCTCCAAAGTGGCTGCACCAACTTGTATCACAATGAACAAAGAAATTAATAATGAAACCAAAACATAAAAATAAAAACTAACAAAGTCTCTACCACTTGGAAACTTAAAGACTCAGTTCATATTCAAAGAAGAAATAAAAACTAAATTTTTGCTATAACTACAAAACAGCAGTAATTAAAAGGATGCCTCGAAGAACCTATGGGTTACATCTAAAGCAGAGCTCAAGGAAAAATGCACAGTCCTATATGTATATTATAAACAGAAAAGTTAAAAATACATGTATATTTACATGTAGACCATCTTTCATTACATGCAGATTTTACATGTAGATTATTGAATGATTGAAAATAGAAATTTTAGAAAAAAATAGAAAATAGATAAGAAAAGAAAGCCAAGAATAATGGGAGAATTAGTAAGCATAAACTGAAAACAAACAGAAAAGTGAAAATGATAGTAATGATAAGTCCAAGAATTTCAGTACATATATACAGGCATACAGACACCTACTATTACCTAGTCTAATTTCAACAAACAAGAAAGCACAAATAAACAATCTATGAAATTATAAGGGGAGGAACTTTAGGAATCCTAAGCCTGAACTTAATGTGACTTTAATAATCTGAAGAAATCATTTTCTTCAAAATATAAATTGCCAAAACTTATATAAGAAGTGGAAATTCAAATCAATTACTCTAGAGGAAATACAAAAAATTGATACTGTTGACGGCTCCCTAAATCAGTGAGTTTAGATGATTTGACAAGGGAATTGTATCATTCCTTTAAGAAACAGATAATGCCACTGTACTTTCAAACTATTCTACATCAGGGAAGGATAAAGAAGACTTTCAGTCCTCTGCTTTAAACTACTGTAACATTGATTCACAACAACAACAAAGATTACATTAATAAAGAAAATACAATTCATGAATGTCAATGCAAAATCCTTAAGAAAATATTAAAAGAACACTATACAACAAGCCGGTCACCTTAACCTCAAAATGCAAGAGTGGATAAAATTTATTGAGTTGATTAATGTAAATCATCATTGAGGAACTTCTGGGGGAGATGACAGAGTAGGACGATCCTAAGCTCACCTTCTCCCATGCACACAACTAGATTACAGCCACATTAGTGTAAAAAACCTAGAAAATGACTGGAAGACTGGAAGAACACAATCTCCACAGATAAATGTAGAGAATAGGCCAAGTAAACAAGGGTAGGAGGTGTGAGGACACACCTGGGAGCCAAACAGACCCATAGGACTGCTCATGTAAGGGCAGGGCATGGTGGTAAGGAGAGGGGAGAGGTACAGATCCCCACATGTAGCTCACAAATGTAGGGTACCCACACGGGGAAAACGAATCCCCATAACATTTGGCTTTGAGAATTGGAGGGGCCTGGCTACCTGAGTTCTTACAATCAGTGGTGTTTTGCAACTGGAACTTTAAAATTCAGTTGGTGCTTGGCTTTGGGAGAGTGGGAGAGAAAGAGGAAAATGAGTTTTCACCCTTAAAGAGACAGCATAACAGCAGACCATGCAGAGATAGGGGAACCTAGATCCCTGGATACCTGCAGAGATAGACCCAGCCTAGGTCCAGGGACACTTGCCTCCCGTGAGGGGCTGGGAGCCTGGCCAAACTGCAATCCTGAAACGCGCGCCTCCCACACCCTCCCCTGGGAGAGGTGCTCATAGGTGCTAGCCTGGAGCTCTGGCATCTGGAAAAACCAGACATTACCAGCCCAGGACAGCGGGAAAATCTCTGTGTGCGATCTCTGCTTGGAACCTCTCTGGCGGTCTGGAGCTGCCAAGACAGCCTACGCTGTCCTGGTATTGGGTACAACGAAGAAACTCCTGCATCCCCAGGGACAGTGACTCAGAACCGACTCTGCCAGCAGCTCTGCAGAGCATTCTGAGGCTTCTCTCTGAGAGGGAGGTCGGGGTGCAGTTTGCTCTCCTCTAAACCTCCAAAAACCATCAAAAGCTGTCAAGGCAAGAGAAAACAGATGAAAGAACATAAAAACCTCCAGAGAACAAAAAGCCTGAAAAAAACAGTTTCCTCAGAGCCCACCCCCTTGAGTGGAGTGGAAGGACCTAACTCAGGGAACATCATTGTCTGAAAACCCACGTGGCAGGCCCCTCCCCCAGAAAACCAACCAGGAAGGAAGAAAAAAAGAAAAGAAGAAGACTACAGGAGAACAACCACCACTACTTCATAAATACAACTTTTATTTTTAACTCCTTACCAATATTCTGGTTCTTTTTTTTAATACATACAGATAATTTTTAACCTATTTACCATCACACTGAGATGTCCAGTACATCAAATTCCTTAATAACCTTCTAACCTGAACTTTTTGATACATACACCCGTGTTTTTCTTTTGCTTTTCTATTTTTTTAAATTTTAACACAGTTTAGTCTAGTTTCTTCTCTTTTAATTTTTATTTTCTAATACACATATAGATTTAAACATCAAGGTAATCCCCTTTCCCCAATCAATGTTACCCCTATAGGCAAACCAGTTTCTAATCCCCCTGTAACTTAGGAAAGTTGAGTCCCTTAACAAAAACATCAAGATACATCCAGGAAGAATCAAAATAACCTTCCTCACCCACACTGAGAATTTAAAACCACTCTCCCAATTTTTCCTTCTGCCAGTGTTTCTGTGAATTTGTGTTTGTCCTGATAGTATATAAATCTTATACTTGGGGTTCTTTCTGATGAGGTTCTTCCCTTTTTTTGCTTATATATATATTTTTTTCTCTTGTCATATACTTTTATCAGTCTTTTGTTTGTCTGTTTTTGTTTGTATAATTCATAAATCTTACCTTGGGGCCCATTTGGGCTGAGCCTTCTCTTTTATCTTCCCTTTCCGCCCCCCCCCCCCCCCCGTCTCTCTCTCTCTCTCTTTTTTTGCCTTTTCTCTTTTCCATTTTTTTTTCTTTTTTCTTCTCTATTTCTTTTTCACTTCCTTTTTCTCTCAATTGGGTGTGGAACCCTGATTGCACAGAAGTGTTCTATAGTGGACCTTGACTGCACCACAATCAATACATCCAGGTGCATCTGTTCAGTCATCTCTTACCAAAATGACTAGGAGGAGGAATACCCAACAGAAGGAAAATGCAGAGGATGGACCTTCTGCAACAGAGCTAATGGCTATCGACAAAGACAATATGTCAGAAAAGGAATTCAGACTAACAATTATCCAGGCAATAGCTAGGTTGGAGAAACCCATGGATGACCAAACAGAATTGATTAGGGCAGAACTGAAAGCCAACAGGGATGATGTTCAAAATGGTCTCAATGTGTTCCAATCTAATCTAAATTCTCTAAAAGCTAGGGTAACTGAGACAGAAGATAGAATTAGTGATCTGGAGGACAAACAGATAGAGAGAAAGGATCAGGTGGAAGCCTGGAACAAACAGTTCAGAAGCCACGGAAACAGAATCAGGGAAATAAATGATACCATGAAACATTCCAACGTCAGAATTATTGGAACCCCTGAAGGGAGGAAAAAGAAAGAAGTCTAGAAGATATAGTGGAAGAAGTTGTCTATGAAAATTTTCCCAATCTCACAAATGGAAACAACATTCATGTACTAGAGGCAGAGAGATTTCCCCCCAAGATTTTAGATTCTCAAAGTCCTCACGACACCTTATAGTTAATATGAGGAATTATGTATCAAGACAGACCCTCTTAAAAGCAGCTAGGGCAAAGAAGCTCCTTACATACAGAGGAAAGCCCATTAGAATAACATCAGACCTGTCCACAGAGACCTGGCTAGCCAGGAAGGGCTGGCAAAATATATTCAGAGTACTAAATGAGAAGAACATACAGTCAAGAATACTCTATCCAGCAAGACTGACATTCAAAATGGATGGAGAGAGAAAGAGTTTCCAAGACTGGCAAGGCTTAAAAGACTATGCAACCACCAAGCCAACACTGAAGAAAATACTAAGGGGGGGCCTTTAAAAGAGAAAAAATCCTAAGAATATCATTGAACAGAAATATAGAAACAATCTACAGACAGAAAGACTTCAAAGGTAACATGATGTCAATAGAAACCTATCTCTCAATATCTCTCAAAATGTGAATGGCCTAAATGCACCCATAAAATGACATAGGATTGCAGATTGGAAAAAACGACAGGACCCATCCATATGTTGTCTACAAGAGACCCATTTTGAACCTAAGGATACACCCAGACTAAAAGTGAAGGGATGGAGAAGCACCTTTCATGCCAATGGACCTCAAAAGAAGTCCGGGGTAGCAATTCTTTTATCAGATAAATTAGATTTTAAACTAAAGACTGTAGTCAGAGATATAGAAGGACACTACATCATTCTTAAAGGGACTATCCACCAAGATGATCTAACAATTGTAAATATCTATGCCCGAATATGAGAGCAGTCAATTACATAAGAAAACTATTAGTCAAGATAAAGAGTCATATTGATATGAATATATTAATAATAGGAGATCTTAATATGCCTCTCTCAGGAATGGACAGATCATCGAAGCAGAAAATTAATAAGTATTAAGAGCATTGAATGAAACATTGGACCAGATGGACCTCTAGACATATACAGAACATTCTACCCTGAAACAACAGAATACACATTCTTCTCAATTGCACATGGAACCTTCTCCAGAATAGACCACATACTGGGTCACAAAGCAGGACTCAAACAATACCAAAAGACTGACATTATTCCCTGCATATTCTCAGATCACAATGCTTTGAAACTGGAACTCAATCAGAAGGAAAAGTTCAGGAGGAACTCAAACACCTGTAGCTAAAGACCACCTTGCTGAAGAATGCTTGGATCAACCAGGAGATCAAAGATGAACTTAAACAATTCATGGAAACCAATGAGAATGAAGACACTTTGGTCCAAAACATATGGGATACAAAAAAAAGGTAGTCCTAAGGGGGAAATACATAGCCATCCAAGCCTCCCTCAAAAACATTGAAAAATCCAGAATACACCAGCTGTCTCTACACCTTAAGGAACTGGAGAATCAACAACAAATCAAACCAACTCCCCATGCAAGAAGGGAAATAATCAAGAATAGAGCAGAGATCAATGAGGTAGAAATGAGAGATACAGTAGAACGTATGAATGAAACTAGAAGCTGTTTTTTTGAAAGAATCAATAAGATCGATAAACCATTGGCCACACTAATCCAAAAGAAAAAAGAGAAGGCCCAAATTCATAAAATTATGAATGAAATGGGAGAGATCACAACTAACACCAAAGAAATAGAAACAATCATCAGAAATTATTACCAACAGTTTTATGCCAATAAGCTAAGCAACCTAGATGAAGTGGATGCACTCCTGGAAAACTATACACTCCCAAAATTGAACCAGGATGCAATTGACAACCTGAATAGATCAATATCTAGTAATGAGATTGAAGCAGTGACCAAAAACCTGCCAAAAAACAAGAGGCCAGGACCTGATGGATTTCCTGGGGAATTCTACCAAACTTTCAAAGAAGAAATAACACCAATTCTCCTGAAGCTTTTCCACAAAATAGAAGCAGAACGAAAACATCCAGATTCGTTTTATGCAGCCAGCACTACCCTGATCCCCAAACCAGGCAAAGATCCTACCAAAAAGGAGAATTTCAGACCAATATCACTGATGAATATGGATGCTAAGATTCTCCACAAGATCCTAGCAAACAGGATCCAGCAGCACATTAAAAAGATTATCCACCATGACCTGGTGGGATTCATTCCTGGGTTACAAGGTTGGTTCAACATTTGCAAATCAATCAATGTGATAGAACAAATCAATAAGGGAAGAGAGAAGAACCACATGGTCCTCTCAATTGATGCAGAAAAAGCATTTGACAAAATCCAGCATCCATTCCTGATGAAAACGCTTCAAAGTATAGGGATAGGGGGAACATTCCTGAACTTCATAAAATCTATCTATGAAAAAACCCACAGCAAATATCATCCTCAATGGGAAAAAGCTTGCAGCCTTCCTGTTGAGATCAGGAACACGACAAGGATGCCCACTCTCACCACTCTTGTTCAACATAGTATTAGAAGTTCTAGCAACGGCAATCAGACAACAAAGAGAAATAAAAGGTATCCAAATTGGCAAGGAAGAAGTCAAACTGTCTCTCTTCGCAGATGACATGATTCTTTATATGGAAAACCCCAAAGACTCCACCCCAAACTACTAGAACTCATACAGCAATTCAGTAACGTGGCAGGATACAAAGTCAATGTACAGAAATCAGTGGCTTTCTTATACACTAACAATGAAAATACAGAAAGGGAAATGAGAGAATCAATTCCATTTACTATTATAGCACCAAGAACCATAAGATACCTGGGCATAAACCTCACCAAAGAAGTAAAGGACCTGTACTCGAGGAACTACAGAACACTCATGAATGACATTGAAGACACAAAAAGATGGAAGACCGTTCCATGCTCTTGGATTGGAAGAATAAACATTGTTAAAATGTCTATAATGTCTAGAGAAATCTATACTTTTAATGTCATTCTGATCAAAATTCCACCGTTATTTTTCAAGGAGCTAGAGCAAATAATTCTAAAATTTGTATGGAATCAGAAGAGAAGAAACCCCAAATTGCTAAGGAAATGTTGAAAAACAAAAAGAAGACTGGCAGCATCACATTATCCGATTTCAAGCTTTACTACAAAGCTGTGATCACCAAGACAGCATGGTACTGGCATAAAAACAGACATTGATCAGTGGAACCGAGTGGAGAGCCCAGATATGGACCCTCAACTTTATTATCAAATAATCTTTGACAAACAGGAAAAAATGTACAATGGAAAAAACACAGTCTCTTCAATAAATGGTGCTGGGAAAAATGGACATCAATATGTAGAAGAATGAAACTCGACCATTCTCTTACACCATACGCAAAGATAAACTTGAAATGGATAAAAGACCTCAACGTGGGACAGGAATCTATCAGAATCCTAGAGGAGAACATTGGCAGTAACCTCTTCGATATCAGCCACAGCAACTTCTTTCAAGATATGTCTCCAAAGGCCAAGGAAACAAAAGCAAAAATGAACATTTGGGGATTCATCAAAATCAAAAGCTTCAGCACAGCAAAGGGAACAGTCAACAAAACAAAAAGGCAACCCACGGAATGGGAGAAGATATTTTCAAATGACAGTACAGACAAAAGGTTGATATCCACGATCTATAAAGGACATCTCAAACTCAACACACACAAAACAGATAATCATATCAAAAAATGGGCAGAAGATATGAACAGACACTTCTCCAATGAGGACATACAAATGGCTATCAGACACATGAAAATATGTTCATCATCACTAGCCATCAGGGAGATTCAAATTAAAACTACATTGAGATACCACCTTATACAATTTAGAATGGCCAAAATTAGCATGACAGGAAACAACGTGTGTTGGAGAGGATGTGGAGAAAGGGGAACCCTCTTCCACTGTTGGTGGGAATGCAAATTGGTGCAACCACTTTGAAGAACAGTGTGGAGATTCCTCAAGAAATTAAGAATAGAGCTTCCCTATGACCTGCAATTGCACTGCTGGGTATTTACCCCAACGATACAGATGTAGTGAAAAGAAGAGCCATCTGTACCCCAATGTTTATTGCAGCAATGGCCACGGTCGCCAAACTGTGGAAAGAACCAAGATGCCCTTCAATGGATGAATGGATATGGAAGATGTGTTACATATACACAATGGAGTATTATGCCTCCATCAGAAAGGATGAATACCCAACTTTTGTAGCAACATGGACGGGACTGGAAGAGATTATGCTGAGCGAAATAAGTCAAGCAGAGAGAGTCAAGTATCATATGGTCTCACTTATTTGTGGAGCATAACAAAGAACATGGAGGACATGAGGAGATGGGGAGGAGATGGAGTTGAGGGAAACTGGAAGGGAGATGAACCATGAGAGACCATGGACTCTGAAAAACAACCAGAGTGTTTTGAAGGGGCTGGGGGGTGGGAGGTTGAGGAACCAGGTGGTGGGGAATAGGGAGGGCACGTACTGCATGGAGCACTGAGTGTGGTGCAAAATCAATGAACAGTGTTACACTGAAAATCAACAAATTTAAAAAAAGAAAGAAAGAATAATTATCCTGAATGGAAATGAGCTAAATACTCCAATCAAGAGACACAGGTAAAAAGGAATGGATAAAAAAGCAAGACCTATCAACATGCTGCCTACATGAGATTCACTTCAGATCTAAAAATACATGTGAATTGAAAATGAGGGATGGAAATTCATTTGTCATACAAATGGAAGTTAAAAGAAGGCTGAGACAGCAATACTTATATTGGAAGTAATAGACTTTAAAACAAAGACTGTAATAAGAGACAAAGAAGGACACAATATAATCATAAAGGTAACAATTCAAAAAGAAGATATAAAATGATTGCAAATATTGATGCACACAATCTGTGAGCACTCAAATACATAAAGTAACCAATAGTAAACATAAGAGAAATAATACAATAATAGTAGGAGATTTTAACACCACACTGACATCAATGGATAGATCATCCAATCAGTAGATCAACAAGGAAAGTGTGGCTTTGAATAACACATTGGACAAGATGGAACTAGCAGATATAGTCAGAACATTCCATCCTGGATCAGCAAAATACACATCCATTTCAAGTGCACATGGAACCTTCTAGTGATTAGATCACACTTTAGGCTACAAAACAAGTCTCAACAAATTCAAAAAGATTGAACTCATACTATGCATCTTTCCCTACCACAAAGCTGTGAAAGTAGAAATTAACCACAAAGAAAAAAATCTAGAAATAACAGAAATATGAGGAGGTTAAATAATATGCTACTAAACAACAAATGGATCAAGAAATCAAGAAGAAAATCAATAAAGACATAGAGACAAATGAAAATGAAAACACAATGCTCCAAAATTTTAGAGATGCAACAAAAGTTATTCTAAAAGGGAAGTTAATAGCTATACACACCTACCTTAAGATGCTAGAAAAATCTCAATTAAACAACCTAACTTTACACCAAAAGGAGCTAGAGAAGGAACAAACAAAACCCCAAACCAGTAGAAAGAAGGAAATAATAAAGATTAGAGTAGAAATAGGGGCACCCGGGTGGCTCAGTGGTTTAAGCCTCTGCCTTCGCTCAGGTCATGGTCTCAGAGTCCTGGGATCGAGCCCCGCAACAGGCTCTCTGCTCAGTGAGGAGCCTGTTTCTCCCTCTCTCTCTGCCTGCCTCTCTGCCTACTTGTGACCTCTCTCTCTGTCAAATAAATAAATAAAATATTAAAAAAAGATTAGAGCAGAAATAAATGGAACAGAAACTAAAAAACAAAACAAATAAAAACCAATTGAGAACATCAATGAAACCAGGCGCTGTTTCTCTGAAAAGATTTAAAAACAAATGATCAACATTTAGCCAGCCACAGACTAAAAACCTTTAGCCAGAGAGAGTGAGAAAGAGAGAGAAAGAGGAAGAGAGAGCCAGAAGTCTCAAGCAAAATTAGAAATGAGAGAGGAAGAATAACAACTAACACCAGAGAAATGCAAAGGATTATAAGATTATCATGAAAAATTATATGCCAACCAGTTGGACAACTTTAAAAACAATGGATAAATTCCTAGAAACATATCATTTCCCAAAACTGAATCCAGAAGAAATAGAAAATTTGAACAGACCTATTAGCAGCAATGAAATTGAATCAATAATCAAAAAACACATAACAAACAGAAAACCAGAACCAAATGGCTACATAGGCAATTTCTACCACATAATATAGAAGACTGAACACCTATTCTTCTCAAACTATTCCAAAAAATAGTATAAGGAAAGATTCCAAATTTATTCCATGATGCCAAAATTACGCAGATGCCAAAAGCAAACAAACAAGCAAAGAAACAAAAATACAAAACAAACAAACAAACAACAACAATAACAACAAAAACCCACCCAGATAAAGACACTATGAGGAAAGGAAAGAAAGAAAGAAAGTAAGAAAGAAATAGAGAGAATTACAGGCCAATATCTCTGACGAACATAGATGGAAACTCCTGAACAAAAATGTTAGCAAACTGAATCTAACAATGTATATTTTTTTAAATATCATTCACCACAATCAAGTGGGATTTATTCATGAAATGCAAGGGTGTTTCAAGAGTACATATTATACATGATATATCACATCAACCATATGATCATTTCAATAGTGCAGGAAAAGCTTTTGACAAAGTACAGCATCAACTCATGACAAAATCCCTCAACAAAGTAGGTTTAGAGGGAACATACCTCAACATAATAAAGTCTATCTATAAAAAACCTACAGGAAACATTATACTCAATGGTGAAAAACTAAGAGCTTAGACTCTAAGAAGAGGAAGAAGACAAGGATGTTCAATCTCACCCTTTTATTCAACATAGTATTGGCCACTTTGGATTTTTTCATAGGTGCACTTCGTTGGGTTGTGATTGATATTTTGGACTCTGTATATTCCCTCAACCAGCCCTTAGCAGAATGACAAGGGGAAAGAACGTCTAGTCATGAAAAGAACCAGAGACACTGGTCCCTGCCACAGATCTAATGGCTGTGGTTATAAGCAAGATATCAGAGATGGACTTCAGAGGAGCAATCACAAAGTCCATAGCTAGGCTTGAGAAAAGCATTCGAGACAACATAAAATCTACAAGGGCAGAATGAGATCTAATCGGGATGACATTAAAGTGCTATGAATGAGATGCAGTCTAAAGTGGAAACTCAAACAGCCAGGGTAAAAGAGGCAGAAGAACGAATTAGTGAGCTAAAAGGTAAACTGATAGAAAGAAAGGAAGCTGAGGAGGAGAGTGACAAACAGTTAGAAGCTCATGAGAACAGACATAGAGAGAACAATGACACCATAAATTTGGCCCAGTGTCAGAATTATTGGGATCCATGTGGGAATGAAGGGAGACAGTAGAAGATATATTTGAGTAAATCATAGCAGGGAACTTCCTTACGTTGTGGAAGGAAACAAGCCTTCCTCTCCATAAAGCAGAGAGGACCCACACAAAGATCAATAAAAATAGGCCAACGTCCTGGCATATAAAGTGAAACTTGTGAATCTTAGAGCCAAAGAGGCTACCTTGAAAGTTGCTACAGAGAAGAGATGTATTCCACACAGTGAGAGGAGCATTAGAATAACATCAGACCCATCCACAGAGACCTGACAAGCCAGAAAGGTCTGACAAGGCATATTTAGGGTACTATAGGAGACATGCTAACTAAAAATATGTTATCCATCAAGGCTGCCATTCAGAATGGATGGAGAGACAAGGGACTTCCAGGACTCCTAGACACTGAACGAATACGTGAAAACCAAGCCAGTGCTGCAGAATGATTAAGGGGGTTTCTTTGAAAGATGAAAGACCCCAAGAGTAATATGGATCAGACACTTACAGAAGCAATCTATAGAAACCGGGACTTCACAGGCAACATGATGGCAAGAAAGTCCTATCTCCCAACAGTTACTGAAAACATGAACAGGCTACATGGTCCCATGAAACATAGTAGGGTTTCCGATTTGAAGAAAAAGACAGGACATGTCCACATGTTGTATATAAAACACTCATTTTGAACCTAAAGATACCTCCAGACTGAAAGAGAGGGGACTGAAACCTATTCTTCATCCCAAAGAATCAAGGGAAAGCTGGAGTAGCAATTCTCATATCAGACGTTAGATTTTTAAAATCTAAAATTTACAATCTAAAATTTTAAAATCTAAAATCTAAAATATTTTTAAAAACTGTAGTAAGAGTTGTAGAGGGATACAGTATCATACCTCAAGGGTCTATCCAACACGAAAATCTAGCAACTATAAATATCTCTGCCCCCTACATGGGAGTAGCTAACTACATCACCCAACTATTAAACAAAATAAAGAATCCTATTCATAATAATACATGAATAGGCAGAGATCACAACTTCCCACACACAGAAATAGATCACCTAAGTAGAAGACTGTTCAAAAAGAAACAAGAGCTTTGAAGGACACACTGGAACAGCTGGACTTCAAAGATAAAAACAGAACATTCAGTCCTAAAAACAGAGACTGTCATTGCTGTCAAGTACAAATATAACTTTCTTCAAAATAGATTACATACTGCTTGATCAGAGCTTTGCCATAAACCTTGAAATCAGGCAATGAAATGCCCTGAGCTTTGTTTTCTTTTTCCACATTTTGTTGGTGATTCAGGGTCTTTTCTTGTTCCATGTGCATTTTAGGATTGCTTGTTTCAACACTTTGGAAAATGCTGATGATATTTTGATCAGGATGGGGGTGAAAGTACAGATTTCTCTGGGCAGCATAGAGATTTTGTCAATGTTTATTCTTCTGATCCAAGAGCATGGATGGTTTTTCCATTTTGTGTGTCTTCTTTATTTTCTTTCTTGAGTGTTAGGTGCTTCCACAAGTATGTATCCTTTACCTCTTTGGTTAGGTTTCTTCCAAGGTATAACAAACTGTGATCACTAAGACAGCATGGTACTGGCATGAAAACAGACACATATACCAATGGAAGAGTGTGGAGAGCCCAGATATAGATGGTCAAATCTACAGTCAACTAAAATTTAACAAAGCAGGAAAAAAATATCCAGTGGAAAAAACTGTCTCCTCAATTAATGCTGATGGGAAAACTGGGCAGCTATGTTCAGAAGAATGAAAGTCCACCAATCTCTTTCATCAGACACAAATATAAACTGTAAATTGATAAATGACCTCAGTGTGAGACAGGAATCCATCAAGATCTTGGAGGAGAACATAGGCAGTAAGCACTTCGACATCAGCCACAGCAACTTCTCTCAAGGCACATCTCCATAGGCAAGGGAAAGAAAAGTAAAATATGAACATTTGGGTCATCATTAAGACAAAAAGCTTCTACACTGCAAAGGAAACTGTCAACAGAACAAAGAGACAACCCATGGATTGGGTGAAGATATTCCCAAATGACACTACAGACAAAAGGCTGGTATCCAAGATCTATAAAGAACTTCTCAAACTCCACACCAAGAAAGCAGATAATCAAGTCACAAAATGGGAAGAAGACATGAACAGAGACTTCTCCAAAGA
This sequence comes from Meles meles, assembly GCF_922984935.1. Taxonomy (NCBI): domain Eukaryota; kingdom Metazoa; phylum Chordata; class Mammalia; order Carnivora; family Mustelidae; genus Meles; species Meles meles. The sequence continues at coordinate 11,720,630 of NC_060068.1, forward strand.
AGACATAGAAATGGCTAACAGACACATGAGAACATGTTCATCATCATTAGCCATCACGGAAATTCCAATCAAAACCACATTTTACCAGTTAGAATGACAGTTATAAGGCCAGAAACCCTAAGTACCGGAGAGGATGTGGAGGAAGGGGAACGCTCTTACACTGTTGGTGGGAATGCCAGTTGGTGTAGTCACCTTGGAAAACAGTGTGGAGAGTCCTCCAAATATTAAAAATAGAGCTACCCTCTGACCCTGCAATTGCACTACTGGTTATTTACAACAAAGCTACAGATATATTGAAATGAAGGGTCATATGAACCTCAGTGTTCATAGCAGCTATGGCCACAAAAGCCAAACTGTGGAAAGAGTCAAGGGCCCATCAACAGACGAATGGATAAAGAAGATGTGGTCCATATATACAATGGAATAATAATCAGCCATCAGAAAGGAGGAATACCCCACTTTTGCATCAACATGGAAGGGATTGCCGGAAATTATAATGATTATAAGGTGTCAAGCAGAGAAAGTCAATTATCACACGGTTTCACTTACTTGGGAAAATAAAGAATAACAGAGACCACATTAGGGGAAGGAAGGGAAAAGTGAAGCTGGGGGAATTGGAGGGAGAGATGAACCACAAGAGAATGTAAACTCGAAGAAACAGAGGGTTTTAGAGGCGATGAGGTTAGGGAGATTGGTGAGGCTGGTGGTGGTTATTAAGGAGGACATGTACTGAATGAAACACTGGTTGTTATACTTAAACCATGAGTCTATGAACTCATAGTTCATAGTAGTTATGAACATATTTCATAGTTAGGGTGACTAACATTACATACTCAAAAATTAAAAAAAAAAAAAAGGATTACATACTGGGTCACCAATCAGATCTCAAACAATACCAAATTTCTGAGATTTTCCCCTGCATTTTTTCAGACAATAGTGCTTTGAAAGTGGAACTGAATCAGAAGAGGAATTTTGGAAGGAATTCAAACATTTGGAGGTCAAAGAGCATCCTGCCAAGAAATGGTTGGGACAACCAGGAAATTAAAGAACTTAAACAATTCAATGCAACTAATGAAAATGAAAACACATTGGTTCAGAATCTATGTGATACTGAAATTTGGTCTTTAGAGGGAATTGCTTAGCCATCCAAGACTGTCTCAAAAAATTAGAAAAATCCAAATGCACATGCTAACCTTACACCTGGAAAAAAGAACAGCACATAGAGCTGAAACCAAGCAGGAGAGAAGAAGGAATAAAGATGAGAGCAGAAATCAATGAAACAGAAACTAGTAGAATAGCAGAACCCACCAACAAACTAGAAGCTGTTTCTCAGAACAAATTAATGAGATCAATAAACCTCTGGCCAGATTTAGCCGAAAGTAAAGATAAAAGACTTAAGTTAACAAAACCAGGAAAGAAAGGGGAGAGATCATGACCAATGCAAAATAAACAGGGACATGCTAGAACATATTATCAACAACGATATGCCAAAAAATTCGGCCATCTGGGAGAAATAGATGCATTCCTGGAAACTTGTAATGTACCAAGTCTGAAACAGGAAGAAATAAACAATCTGAAGAGACTAATAACCAGCAAGGAAATTGAATCAGGAATCAAAAACCTCCCCCAGAAAAACAAGAGTCCAGGACCAGATACCTTCCCATTCGAATTCTACCAAAGATTTTAAGAATAAGTCCTACCTATTCTATAGAAGCTTCTTCCAAAAAATGGAAATAAATGGAAAGCTTCCACACTCATTTTCTGAGGCAGAGCATTACATTGATGCATAAGCAGACAAAGACCCTGTGAAAAAGAATTATAGATGAATAACCCTAGTGAGCCCTAATACAAAAATATTCAACAAGATAAAAGCCGGTAGGATTCCAAGGTACATTAAAAGGGTTATTCACCACCACCAGGTGAGTTTCATTTCTGGGATATAAGGGAGGTTCAATATTCACAAATCAAGTGATGTGATTAGTCATATAAACAAAAGAAAGACAAGGCCCATAACATCCTCTCATTTGATGCATAAAAAGCATTTGGCAAAATACAACACTCCTCTCATTATTATTATTAATATTAATATTAATATTATTAATTATTAATTATTAAAACTCCTCAAAATAGAGGGATAGAGGGACCATATCTCATATTATAAAAACCATCTATGAAGAGCCCACAGCAAATTTCATTCTCAATGGGGAAAAACTGACAGCTCTTCCCTTAAGGTCAGGAACATGACAGGGAAGCCCACTCTTGCCACTTTATTGAACACAGCATTAGAAGTCTTAGCCTCAGCATTTGGACAATAACATGTAAAAGGCATTCAAGTTGTCATAGAAGTAGTTAAATCATCTCTCTTTGCATATGACGATATACTTTATATGAAAACACAAAAGACTCCACCCCTAAATTGTTTGAACTCATACATGAATTCAGCAATGTGCAGGATTCCAAAATCAAAGCACAAGATTCTCTTGCTTTTCTATCCTCTAATAATGGGAATGGAGAAAGAGAAATTCAGGTGTCAATCCCCTTAACCATAGCACCCAAACCCATAAGATACCTAGGAATAAACTTAATCAAAGAGGTAAATGATCTCCACAGTATAAACTACAAAACATTGAGGAAGATGCAAAAAGATGGAAAGTCATTCAATGCTCCTGGATTGGAAGAATTAACATTGTAAAAATGCATATGCTGTCCAGAGCAATCTACACATTCAATGCAATCCCTATCAAAATACCCTCAAAATTATTCACAGCCCTAAAACAAACAATCCTAAAATCTGCATGTAGCCATAAAGGATCCCAAATAGCCAGGGCATTGTTGCATAAGAAATCCAAAGCTGGGGACATCACAATGCCTGACTTCAAGCCAGTTAATAAAGCTGTGATCATCAGGAAGGCATGGTTCTGGCATAAAAACACACCCATCGCTCAATGCAACAAATTAGAGACCCCATAAATGGACCCTCATGTCTATGGAGAACTATTCTTTGACAAAGCAGGAAAGAATATGCAATGGAAAAAAGGACAGTGTCTTCAATAAGTGGTGCTGGGAAAATTGGAATCACATACGGAAGGATGACACTGGACCTTCTCTTACACCATCTGCAATGGTGCATTCAAAATGGATTAAGTCCCTCAGTGGGAGACAGGAATCCTTCAAAGTCCTAGAGAACCCTGGCAGCAACCTCTTCAACCTCAGCCACAGCAACTTCTTGCAACACGTGTCTCTAAAGGCAAGGGAAACAAAAGCAAAAATGAACTACTCTTTCTCAAGATAAAAATCATCTGCACAGCACTGGGGCCAATCAATAGAACTTCTGTTTGGGAGAAGATGTTTGCAAATGATATATCCAATAAGGGATTAATGTCCAAGATATAGAAACAGCTTATATACAAGAGACATAATATTCAAAAAGTCTGAATAAATATATCTCTTTGCCTAATGAATTAACCTTTAACTCCACTATGAAGACAGCTCCACAAAGTATCAGAACTCATTTCTAAACTTTGTCCTAGGGACATGCTGAGCAATTGGTATTTTCACGTTATTCATGTCTCTGTGGACATTTTCAAGTGAGTACACACATAAAACAACAGGTATTCTCCTTAATCCACAAAGATGTCTTGAATTCATGATGGCTGTTAGGTTTTTATGGAGTTATCTAAAAAGGTCAGGGATGAGAGAAAAGTATATGCACTGGCAGAAAAATATTCAAAGAAGCCTATTCAGAAAAATGAGTTCATAGGATGGTAGGAGCACCAATGTCAGCTCTCCAAACCAATACGTTTGTTAATATGCAAGATTATAAATGGTATATGTCTTGTGGTATTTTTAGTTTTATTTATTGTTTAAGGTTGATATATTTCTCCAAATCCTTAAGATGATTTTAACTAGTATTAATAAAAAACTGTTCTAATGAAGTATTAGAATTAACCATTGGTACATTCCAGTATTTAATTAACTACGGAAGTCCGAAGGAAACTCTTATTTGTCAAAGTCAATTTAAGGGTATATTTTATATATTTCAACTTTCATATAGATACATAATCAAATGTTAAAAAGTAAGTCAATTACTTACATACCTGTGTGCTTTAAAAAAAAAACACGAAGCTCTCTAAATTTAAAACAAATCATGATAGAATTCTTGAAAGAATTCGTGTTGTACCTTCTTATCTCTTATGAAATGGTAGTAAATGTGCTGAAAGTGGTTTTTTGATCAACGGTGATATCTACAAGCATCAATGTACTTACTTTCTTAATTTATGGTAAATCAAACTAAGGTCTACACTAAATGATACTATATTCATGTAAATATGATCACTTTAAAATACCAATAATTATCTCTGATAAAATAGGTAGTAAATAAATCCAATGAAACTGCAAATATGAGAATTTGTCTGAACCCAGAGATAATTAGAAAAACAATTCATTTCAAAACAGACAGATTATCCCTGACTGGTACAGCTAATAGGAGGCAAGTGACAATTTCCTATAAGTTAAATTAACTCCTGAGATCATGATCTTTTTAAAAATGTGGGTTTGGTGATACGCATGTTCCCCCTCTTTCCTTCTTAATTAAGACCCGTACTGTTGTAAATTTCCCTCACAAAATACATCATAATAACTTTTCTTAAAAATAAAATAAAATAAAAAGACTAAGCCTCCCCTGTCATTTCTAGTGGTACATTATTCTTGGAGCAGTCACGCACCCCTTGCTTTCCCCACAGGTCTCATCACCAGCAGGTAAAGGCACCCCCTCTCCGGAAGCCTCCCAGCCTGGCTCCAATGAGGAGCTGGAGGCCAAGGGCAGCGCCCTGGCGGGGACCAGAGGAGCCCGCAGCTGCCTGGAGCTGGGCGTCGAACCGCTCCACCCGCTGGGGCCCAGAAGGAAGAGCCGCTGCTGCCCTCCTGGAGGCCTGGCGCCCCGCAGAGACAGAGGCCCCCAGGGCAGCGAGGCCGCCAAGACGGGCTGGGCCCTGACCCCTGACGGGTAGGCCGCCTCGGAGGCCTCCTCCCCATCTCCCCAGAAGGCCGCGGAGGGGACCCGGCCATGTGCTGGCCCA